>NW_009630721.1:7742-24403 GCF_000690535.1 Cariama cristata | reverse complement strand
TGGGGTGATGCCTCCCCCAGGAGCACCTCTGGGCTTTGCCCTCAAAAAGAA
The DNA here is from genome assembly GCF_000690535.1 of Cariama cristata. Classification (NCBI taxonomy): domain Eukaryota; kingdom Metazoa; phylum Chordata; class Aves; order Cariamiformes; family Cariamidae; genus Cariama; species Cariama cristata. Next base: position 24,352 of record NW_009630721.1, on the reverse strand, counting down.
GAGCATCCCACAGCCAACGAACGCCCTCAAGTCCTTCAACTGGTCCAAGCTACCGGAGGTAAGCCAGGCAATAATTTGGGCAGTGAAACTGGAGGTGGCAGATGGCCACCCGGTGATGTAAGGGCAGGTGAGCAGGGGACCCCCAACCTGCAATGCTCCCACTGTCTTGCAGAACAAGCTGGCAGGCACCGTGTGGACCGATATAGATGATGCAAAAGTGTTCAAAATCCTGGACCTTGAAGACCTGGAAAGGACGTTCTCCGCCTACCAAAGACAGCAGGTAATGGCCAGCCGGGGGCACACGCGGGGATTTGGGCAAGACGCCGCTGTTACGAGATCGTGCGGTTTCGCTTGTGTTCTCAAAACACATCTCCCGTCGTTATTTCATACCAACACCGTGTCTGCCAGATCGACCCGATCTGCTTTATCCTCTCATCCACATGTCAGTGCCTTTGCGTTGAAGCGGCTATTTCACGGCTCAGTGTGCCTGATTTCGCCCCTGCCCATGCACCTGATCCATCATGAAGATGGATCACCAAGAAAGCAACCAAAAAAAAAAAAGGAGACAGGGAATGTATGAAAATAGCCCCCAGATGTGGCCACGGTTGGGTAATATTTTTGGATCACTCTTAAGAGCAACTGCTTCATGTCTCTGTATTGGGTGGAAAATTTCTATCCCTCTCTGGCCAAGAAGGACTAAGTTTTGCCCACATCTACCATGGGTGGATCTCTTTTATTTTTGTAGTGAGCCCAGAGCAAAATGTGAGCTTTGAACAAAAAAACAAATCCCAAACCAAAATAATGACACTGCAGGCAAAAGTTTCTGCTTTTTAATCTGTTCAGGCAATATGGCCCTAGTTTGGAAGGCATCAAAGCACACGAAGAAAATTAGACATTTATTTTACCCCAGGCAGGACCACAATGGGCAAAAGCAATGAGTTTTTCAAGAAGGCAGGGAAAAAAGCAAGGAGAGAGGCTGAAAAAGTCATGTTCACCTGCTGAATGTCTGGCTGCATTGCTGGGAGGAGAGAACAGTTTGTCCTGGTCTTGCCAGGCTCAGGCAAAGGGACGGTGCCGGGAAGGAGCGGACCCGACACATAAGCTCCTTAGGCAACGTGAGAGTTTAATCTCTTCCAGGGGCTAATTGAGGGAAAGATCAGGGCGGATTAGAACAGGGCAAATATCAAGAGTAACCCACCAGAAGTACATGCTGCCTCGGTGTGTTTCGGGAATAGGCGACCACAGTGCTGGCTCTTTTCCCTGGCGTTTTTGGAGCTTGACTTGTGCCTACTGAAGGGCACGTCTGAAGACAAGAAATGGAAATGGAAGGAGAGCAAGAATAGAAACGTGGTCTGTCAGCGGGACGGTTTGCTCTCTGGCTTGCCTGCCTGAGTCCGTGAATCACCTGGTGTGCTGCGGATTATTACCAGGCAGGAATTTAAAAATAATTTGGCTTGGCCGAGGTCCTGCTGGGTGAAGCAGCTGGTTACGTTCGGGTCCAGCAAGAAGGGGGAGATGCTGCAAGGAGAGCTGTGATGCGGGCTGGAAGGGAAAGTGGGAAAGAGGAGTTGAAATCCCATCCTTGAGATGCTGCTGGGGCTGGAGCCACCCTTGGGAGCATGATGCATGAGTTTCTTGTGGCTCACCAAGGCTTCATGGTAGCATCATTTTGTGTGAGTTGAGAGATGGGACACATCCTCCTGAACCTGAGGGCATGTGATTGCTCACCCGCGAGTCCCCAGGGTGTCCCTACTTGCAGTCCCGGTGTGGGGAGGGGGGTACCTGGCTGTGTGCCCCAGCATTGCCAGCAGCACATGGGGTTAGGTACGCTCCTTGAGATAACACACACAGACCATGGGGCACTTCGCACACGGTGAGAGGCTGGGGGAGCTCCATGCGGATCGCCTGTCCCTGCAGGGAAGGACAATGAACTAATGCCTTAATAACTTGCAGCGTTTTCGAGCTCTAGCGAAAGTTCACTTCTGTCCTGAGCAAGCAGGAGAGGAGCAGGGATTTCTCCTCTCTGCTCCCTGTCTTGAGCCCGAAAAGGGCAATGATTGCACCTCTCCATTGTCCTGAGACACGATGTCTGTAGGACCTGGGTTATCGGGGGATGCCTGTCTGCCCGTACCCCGACCAAACTGGGGCTCCGAAACCGTATAGCCGAGTGGCACGTCACTGTGTCTGGTCCCCCAGCAGGGTTTGGGGACAGCATGCAGAGGTGTGCGTGGTATGGGGAGCTCTCTGAGCCCCCCCCAAGTGGCTGGTGTGGGGGGTTGCCGCCCAAGGTGGCTTTTGTGGGGCTGCCGTTGTTGGGATTCGGCTGGTTTTATTGCCATAGTGCCTGGAAATCCCTAAGTAGTGCACAGACCCAAGACTTAATGACGTACTTAATTTTAAGCATCTCTTTAAATGCTTTTCCCACGTCACAGGCTGGGATGTAAATGCGGGCTATAAAGTGAGCTCTGCAGCTCTCAGGAAAGGCCCTCAGAAAAACCAACAGGAGCTCTGTGTTTCAGGCTGTAGCGTGAGGACCCAGCAGGACTGGGGGTAGCTGCTTAAGGACGTGCGTGCGGTGATGGAGAAAAGAAAGTCTAAGGCCATCAGGGCTTATGTGTGCTGTGGAGGGGTCTGTGCCTCTGTCGGAGAGGTTTTGAGAGCCTGCAAGGGGGAAGAGGCTGGGAGCAATGCTGCTAAGTGGCAGTGACACATCCAGGGCAGTCCTGGCAGGTCCTGTAGCGGTGAGGGATGTAAAAGAGCCAGGGCCAAGTGGAAAAAAATAAGTGTTGTTGAACTGTGAGTTGGGAAAGAATTCATCTCCCAAAAAAAAGGAGGAAAGAAGAAAAGCCTCCAGCTCCTCCGGGCAAGCGAGAGTGACCTGCGCAGGGACCAGGGATGACGAGGGTGGCAATGTTTGTGGGGACAGTGACAGCAGATTTAAAGCTACTCCTTCTTGCACCACCATCCTGCAGCAGAGGCTGGATCACAATTTGTGCGAGGGAAAGGGGCAGGCATGAGGCTGGTTTGAGACAGGGAGGGAGGGGGTTTGTAATGAGTCTTTTCTCTACCTTGATGCCTGAGGAGCCCTGCCTCTCCTGGAGCAGGAGACTGCAGGAGGGCCACTGTGTCCTTCTCCTCTCTGGCAGCATCGGTCAAGTCTGAGCATTGTGGGGCAGGTCAGAGCATCGGGGTGGAAGGAGGGCTTCCTAATTAAAGACCAGTTAAATGAACAAGAAGATACCCATTGCAGCTTGTGGGTGTGCTTTGTGCCTGTCCCATGAAGGAGCCTGCTGGGACGAGATTGCTTTATGAAACACCAATCCTCAACCTTAACTGATATACGGAGTTAAATTCTGCCTTTGCAACAGCCTCACGTCCAGCTAAATAATACAGTTTTTCATCTGACCTCCCTGAAACACAGCAGTGGCAGCTTGGGTGTCCTTATTGAGGGTCTGCAGGTCCCCCTTTCCTTGCAAAGCCCCTGGTGTGGTGGTATTGTTGGAGCTCTGCTCCTAGGGATGGTCGTGGCAGCTCTTCAACACAGGTTTGTACGCAGATGGGTGCAACGCTGCCTCGGGGAACTGCTCAGCATTGTGCCGTGCCGAGCTGGCGTGTCCATACTACACCCCGTGGGTGCCCATCCCTCTGCCAAAGAAAGGGTCCGTCGCTCCTTTTCTTGGCTGATGTTTCTTTGCCTCCTGGCATGTCTTGTTCTGCTTCTTGGCCATAGCATTTCTGCGGGCTTGAGGAAAGCCTGATGCCTTGATTAGCCACAGGGCTTGCAATCGGCACAGCTTAGCCCCCAGCGAGTGCCGGTCCCTCAGCCCTGGATGTTCAGTGTCATCTAACGGAGTCCTTTCCCATCCTCCTACCCAGAGCCATGTGTGGGTCCTGGGCTGATCCAGCCTCGGCAGCTGGTCAGGGGAAAATCTGTATAAACAAGGTTTCCTTTAAAAAGGCCGCAGTGATGGGGCTGTGTTTGGGGATGACCAATTCGAACCAGGCACGTGGGCCGTCAGCCGCCTCAGCACAGAGGGACTGGAGGGATGGAGGGAAGTGCCCTTGTAAATCAACTGCATTTGGACCCACCTACCTCCTCTGCTCACTGCCTGCCTTCTTCTTAAAAATAAAATAAAATAAAAAGAACCATTTCTGCACCTTTGAAACCTCCCTCCCCATCACAGGGGTGCTGGATGGTCTCTTAAGGCAAGCACACAAAAAAAGGTTAAGATGCAGCCCAGGGAAGGAGGAGGGAAAACCCTCGTGTGTGTGTGCACATGTGTGTGGTGCCGACTTTGCTACACGGGCTTCCAGTCTCGTGGGGAGAGCCTGGCAGGACAGCCAGGTCTTCGGAGGAGCACGGTGCTGGTGGGGCATCAGGGTGGCATTTGGCCAGGCTGCCGAGCCCTGGAGAAGAGGAGTTGTCCCTGTCGGAGCAGAAGTCAGGGGGAAATGTGTTGCCATGGCAAATGGCAAAGTTTTGCTGCGGCCAGATTTGCTCCGGGATGAGCTTCTCGTTATTTCCACTTGCAAGCCCTGTTTTTCCTGGCAGTTGTGTTGGCATTTCAGTCCCTCAGATTTGCAAAAAGTAGCAATTTTCTTCTCCAGCAGGCTGAGTAGCGCTGTGCCTTTGGGCCAGCACTCGCCAACTCTTGCGCAGTGGTGGCAGGGCTTGACCAGCATCCTCCCACCTCATCCCATGTCCCCTCCTCACCTCCTTGCACACCAGCACCTTGGCCTGATACATTCGCAGAGCCACCTCTCCCTCTCCCATCAACCCTCCCCTTCTGCGCATCCTTTAATCCTCACCCCATTTTCATGTGCATCCCCCCTATTTCGGCACTGGCAGACCCTGAGTGCCTCCCCGTGCTGCCAAACCCCCCGTGTTGCACCCTCCCCTTGTCTGTGCTTCGATTCCCTTTGGTTTCACTGAGATCACTGAACTGCATGTGTTTTTACTGCCTTTTTCCATGCTTCTGCTATGGCTGTAGGACTTCTTTGTGAACGGTAACTCCAGACAGGTAAGCGAGCATCCACAGGAGCCCGGCACTTGTGAGCGGCAAGGGCAGGGCGAGCACGGGGCTGGGGATGCGGGGACGCACGTGCTGCTGCGGGGGGTTAACGTGCCACAAAGTGGGGATTCAATCAGGGAGGTACAAAGATCACCAGCTGGAACAGCTTGAAAATTGATGCTGGGGAGGCTGTTAAGTAGGAAGCTGCCCTCTCTGCTGTCTGACCTGATGTCAAAGCCAACATCTGAGTCCAGGGGTTGAATTGTCAGATGCAGCTTAACACGGAGAAGCTCCTACCCCTGAGCTTTTCAAAAGATGGAAATAAATAAACTCACACCTGTGGGTTGAAGCTCTCTGTTTCATCACAGTTGGAGTAGGCAAGACACGTGCGAGGGGCAGCTGGTGGTAGGTGACTTGGGGCTCACCTTCCTTCACCTCCCACTGCCTTCACTATACACCACCTGTCCCGGCAGCTTCCCGCTTCTCATAGCTGGGGTTTTTTCATTCAAACAAAAAAAAAAGAGTAAAAAATGGGAACTTCTGTGCTCACTCTTAACCTATGCAGTGGCTGTGTGCCAGCTCTCCTACGCTCATAGACGTTTAGTGCGGATCTGTAGCATGTGGGACCTTGCAGCTCCAGGTTGTGTTCCTTCCAGAAGGATTGAATAGCTGGCTTTTAATTGATTAACCTTACAAAAACATGCGATATGGTAAATTAAAACCAGGGGCAACATGAACCCCTTGGGCAACCTTGCAAAATTGCTGTTATGTAGATCTGCCCATGCACCCGCAACTGCAATTTGATATAGTGTTACTCATTTGAAGGTAAGGTATTTAAGCCGCTTAGGAGATGTAGGTGCTTACGCCACACCGATTCCTGCTTTCAAATCCCTTATTTTGGGAGAATTTCACTGAAAGAGCAGCAAATGCTGCAGGTTGCATTCGCAAGTCTGGTAGTTGTATTGGTTAGCTTGCTTGGGAGGAGTGATGCGTGAAGGGCGATTGCAGATGTTTGGAGCGAGGGTGAAGAACAAGAGTGATGCTGAGTGTGTGCAGCAGCCCGTAATGAAGTATTTCATGCGAGGATTTAATGAAGTATCACAAATATGTATGCTAAGAAAGCCCAGCTTTATTTATTTAGCAGCGCCTATGTGTTTGCAGATTTTTAAATCTTCTCTGTCTGAGAAAATATTTACATTTCTAACCAGTGGCTTCAAAGCCAACTCTGGTTTATGAAATGACTTACTGTGTTTCAGTTACAGGCGATGGGTTTTACCCGTAACCCGTGGTGACACTCCTGATTAATGGGGGCCCACTATGTATCACGCTGCTATGTGCTGAGAGTACTAAATGTCTCTGCTTCTCCATGCCTTTTCTCCAGGGTGTTTTTGTTTTCTCCTTATTTTTTTGTAGAAGGAAGATGCTATCGATGACACTTTGAGTTCCCGGCATAAGGTCAAGGAGCTTTCGGTCATAGACGGACGGAGAGCTCAGAATTGCAATATCCTCCTCTCCAGGTACGGTTAATGCCTTCTCGCCCTCCGGGGAGTGGGGGGATGCTTGACACCCTGCCCTGGGCTGGGGGGTGCTCCTCATCCCTGGGGGGGGGCGTTTAATGACAGGAGCCAGCGCAGAAGGAGAGCCAGCGACACCTGAACCCAGCTATAACCTTACACTGTTCGTGGCGGGGTGGCACGGGAGGGAAATACGATTAACCGGGTACGTGGCAATACGTCCCTGGAAAGCCCCAGAAGGGCTGGGGTACCCGGTGCGCCTTTATAGGGGATGGGAGGGGGTTTGATTTCACCTCTTCTCTTCCTCAGCCTGGGTTTTGTTTGCTCGTTGGTGGCGGTTGAAGAGGGTCTCTGTTAGGCTGGGGAAAGCGCTGGGTATCGGCAGGGGGCAGGGGGGAGCAGCTTTTTGGCCAGGGCCTGGCTGCTCTCATAGATGTCCTGTGCTACGTCTGGATTTTGGGAAGGGGACGTCCCCCTCTTAGAGCTGCCCGGCTCCGCTGAGATGACAGCCTCCCTCGTGCCCCTCGCCAGGCAGGCTCAGCACTGCTACCAGCAATTTAATCCCATCCCCGGCTGGCTGCCAAGAGGATAAAAAAAGGCCTTTTTTGGCAAGATAAACTACACCAATAAGACTGACTCCTGAGAAAGGAGAAGCCAGGCTGTGGTGGTCTGAAAGGATCAACCATCAGCGTGGCTACTTGAAAAAAAAACCACCAAACAGCAGCAGAAAATGCCACTTGTTTCTGACTCACCCAGAAAAAAAAAAGTCTCAACAGCAGTAAATTATAGCTCCATTCAGAAATATTCACTCTGCTGCCTGGAAGTGCAGAAGCTTTTGTGCCACCCAGGACTGGCTGGGATGGAGCAGCATCGCTGGCAGGTTGGGCTTGTAGCCATGGCACCCAAATTCTGTGTTTTCCCGGACCATAGGTCGGCAGAGCTGGTGCCTCGCCTGGGCAACGCAGCCTGGCTGGTTTCCTTCCCTAGAAAGCATGCAGAGGCTGACGTCTGCAAAAAAAAAAAAAACCCTCTGGGTGGGTAACTTGCAGTCCCTGGTGCTTCTTCAAGCTCTCCCGGAGACGGTCTGCAGCCCCGTGGGCAGCAGGAGCGATGAGCGCAGCGAGCCGTGTGCCGCAGCGTTTGGTGGTAAAATCGCCGTGTTTATGGCTGTCTCTGCTCTGGGTTGCTTCTGGGGATTTTTGTACTTCCTAGCAATCCAAATGAAAAGGATGATGATGAAAGCAGAGTTTAAAGCAGCAGGCAAATGAGTACGTCTATGGCAGCCAGCTGTTAGCAAATAAAGCGATGGGATTTGGGGTACTGGCTGGGCTGCACCCCGGCATATTTAGGCTGAGTGGGTTTAGATGTAATTCAGCCAGAGGTTTAAGTGTGTAATTGAAAGTTAAGCTCACAAATAGCCCCTTCGTTGGGAAGCACTTAACTTCAAAGGCATCTTGCGTGTCTTACTGAGTAAAGGTCTTCATTTCGTCTCACCAGCAAACCTTTCTCTTCCAAGAAAGCGATAGCTGGAAACGAGTCACCAGTAATTAATCCCACAAAAAGGGCAACACAGAGGCCGCTGCCTGTCTGCCCTCCCCTTTGGGTCGTTTCCTAGGGGAGAAGCGGGATCAGACCTGCCCTGCAGGGTGGTCCCCAGGCCTCTCATACAACTTTTCCTGGACACGTCCCGCAGCGTTGGAGCCCGGCGGGGATGAGTGGCTCTGGGGGAACAGCAGCTCATGCCAGCCGCTGCTTTAGAGGTGCTTTGGGGTTTGTCCCATGGTGTTCCCAGGGATGCACAGGTGGAGGGGCCAGCCAAGCAGGGTATTTCTCTAGCACTGCAGCAGCGGCCAAATCTGCCCCTTCCCCCATTTCTGCAAGGGACCACAATCGAGTTTCTCTCCCCAAAATCCCTCTGAGTGATTTACTCTTGATGCCAAGCAACTGAAAGGAAGGATAGTGTCGGGATGAAGCCCAAGCATCCTGCTGGTGGGCTCAGGTCCAGCCCCTGCATCTCCAGCAGACTCTGTGTGACCTTGGGCAAACCCTTTCATCTCTGGCCATCCCAGCTGCCCATCCCTAAGCTGGGCAGAGCAGCGGGTCCCTGGTCCCAGTGTTGCGAAGGGACTGGTCTCGCAGGGTGGCTCGCTGCAGCCGGGCTGCTGCTCTCCTGCCTCGCTCGCCTGGCCACCACGGGGACGAGCAGACTTTCACATGCAGAAGGACCTGCAAGCTTGGCCTCTGATTTAGCCCAGACATTTGTAAGCAGACCAGGCATTGTCTGGCTTGCAGCGTGGAAAGATTACGGCCAGCAAGATACTTTATCTCTCTCTGTAGATTTATTTTTTTGCCTGTTTCCCTTGCTTTGGGAGAAATTACTGCGCAGTGAGATCACTGGATTTTCCTCTGGCTTGTAATGCAGCACAAGAATATTTTTAACACTTGCTTTTTTAATTCTTGATTTTTGGAGAATGCTTTGTTGAAGCCAGTGCATTATTGGGTCTTCCTCAGTGAACCACCGTGTCCTTGCTTTGGCTCCCTGTGTATATGTGTGCGTATTTTTAGTGCTGCTTTCTGCAAGATGCAAATCAAACCCTTGCTCCATCGCTTTCTGCGTGTGCTGGCAGTGAATGGCTCATTTGATTCCTCTCTCCGGCAAGGCAGCGTGGAGCATTTTTCTCGAATGAATGTGGCTTTTCAAGAGGGTGCATCCCTTTCCCGACGGAATTCGTTTTTCCCCTTCACACTTATTACGTCCTCCGCGGGACTCTACAAAAGCCACGCAAAATAGCTCCGCGCTTGTCAGGCTGGCGAGCTGTCACTTCGCATCGGCGGGCTGCTGGCTTTAAATCCCTGTGACAGCAAGTCCTGTGACCCCGTTCCTCTCAGACGGCTCGCGTTCGACAGCTGCTGCCAACAATGATAATTATTGTGGTTATAGATAAGCTTCTAGCTTTCACTGGCCCCTTTCCCATCAAATTGTCTGAGAAGCTGTTTTCTTCTGGCGCCCTGTGCTTGCTCTCTGCCGATGCCGGGGCAGGCTCTTGTTCTTGGCACTGGGTTTTGATGATTCCTGAGAAAAGTTTTTTTCAGCCTCTTTCTTTTTTTTTTTTTTTTTTTAAATATATTCTATTATTGACTTTGCTTTTAATGAGCAGGGCTTACAAAAATCACCCTCATCTTTCACCACCCTCCTGGAGACAATCACGGTGGAAAGTGTGCACTTTTGGTGTTCACTTTGGCTTTGGATGAGGGGTAGCTGTCTACTCATCCCCTTCTCCTAGGAGCATTTTTGCCTCCCAGAGATACCCCAAATACCCAAACCCAGCCAGTGTCTGCTTTTCACTGGTGTGGGGACCAGTGTGACATTTGTTGGTGGTCTGAGCTCTTGTGTTGCTGCTTGGGTGTAAAGGGAGTCCTCCTGCAAGTTTATATCCCACCTCAGGTTGTGTCCATCCTGGCCGCTGCCCTCGTACGGGACAGGTAGGGTGTCCCCAGGACATGGCTGCTCATCACTGCAAGCATCAGAGGGGACATTTTCAATGGATCCTGGGCTTGTTCCTTGTGGGGCAACCCTAACAATTGCCCTGGCCACCGCTCAGTGCAACCTTTGTGCTTCCTCCCCTGTCTGAGGTGAGATTTTAACTCACCCCTCGTTTAAGAAACCCTCTCTTGGGGGGGCTCCCTCGAACAGGAGGTGAGAGAGGACCAGGTACGGGATGAGAAACATGAGTTCATAAGGAACAAATATTTACTTGCCAGGTCTGTAAGATCCACCAGCCTCGATAACGCTAATCCTTCACTTCAGGTCTTGAGCAAAAGATTTCAAGCTAAACCAAGCTCTTACTACCCCGGTCTTAGAGACCAGCACCCTTCCTGCTTCAGCCTCATCTTCCAAAAGCCAGCTATACAATCTCAGTCTGCTCCCTGAAGAGATGCCAGGATGAAAAATACCAACCTTGTTTAATTACTTGGAGCAATCAAGTCAGCTCCCGATCTTCTTTTTGATCTGCTGATCAGGTTGACACAAGGTCTCACATCCCGCCATAGGATGTGTTTCTGGTTTCAGCTCATTTAAGCCACATCCAGTGTTTCAGCATCCCTTGGCAGCGCTGATCACCGAGATTGGGGTGATGGGTTTCCTTAAAGCCCACAAACGGATCTTTTCAACTGTGCTACTTTTCCCTGCGTGCAAGAACAGAGGATTTTGTTTTTTAAACTGTATCTATTGCAATGACTTTAACCATCACTGCTAGCTGGGCAAGGGTTAGGGCATTGGCAGACAGAGTTGCAGGAGTTTCTGGAGTTTCTCTCTTTTGCATTTAGATTATTTTATCAACTGCAATGCAAAAACAGGAAGAAAAATATGTGTGGTTTTGCAATCAAAGTCATTGCAGGGAGCGATCATGGGGAATGCTGCAGACGTATTAAACTGTAATTAATGGCTGCTCTAGCGCAGGAAGAGCTGAAGCCCGTTGTTGCTTGCTGTGATACAATGGTCTGTGGTTTTAGAAATCTCCAATTTGAAGCTACATCTTCACCTGTTAACGTGAAGTGGAGGAAGGAGAGGGTGAAGGCGGGTGCTGGTTTCCAACCTGTTACACTTTGAAGCACATTGAAACCCCACTCCTCCAAAAAAAAACCTGATGAGTTTCCTGGGATGCCGAGCATCCCTTTCCCCAAATCTTGGATTTCTTTCTCTTTCTTCGTAGAGGGAGACTCCAACCAAAGGCAGCTGGGAGAGAGGTGGGAGAGGCAATGTTCAAATCCAAGAGAAGCAGCACAAATTGGCCAAATTTTCCTTAGGGGTTGTGGCGAGGGGTTTGGGAGCAGTGCTGAGCTGTACTCCTGAGCCCGGGCTGGGCTGTGTTGTTGATGGGGAGTGTGAACCCTGCTGGCCCTGTGGCACTTGGGGATGCTGACACTGCAGGAGCAGCATTGCTATGGGCAAGAGTTACATATAAAAGTTACATATTTTTAATACATGTACAATATAGTACTTAGAATACTAATATAAAATACTGTCAAATGGGGGATGGCAGCTGTGGTGTGGGGAGAGGGAATTGGCCAGTGGGGTTTGACTCCCCCGTTCACAGCAGGGCCAGGGCCGCTCTGTGCTGTGCCTTGGCAGAGCATGGTCCTGCCACGTTTCTTGCACATCCTTCTTCATAACACGCTGCAGTGTTACTTGTGATGCTGCTGCTGGCTGGGACTTAAGCTGTTCATGTTGCATGGATGTGTAAGGAAATGCTCCTAAATGTTGCCTAGTTGCTGGGCTGGGAAAAACTCTCCTTCCCTTTCACCTGCCAGGCTGAAACTCTCCAACGAGGAGATCAAACGAGCGATTTTGACGATGGATGAGCAAGAGGACCTCCCGAAAGACATGCTGGAGCAGGTGGGCAACGCGTCTTGTGCTCCTCCGGGGTTGCCTCATGCTGAGACCATGCTGTGCAAGGCGCTCGGTGCCAAACTGCAGCTTTGAGAAGTGTGTCGGGGCCCCAAATTATTTACCAATTGCATGTTGAAAAACCACCCAAGTGGGCTGGAGCAGCAGGAAAGCAACTCGGTCATAGCATCGGCGCTGGGAGCAGCATGGCGTCCACGTGCCATGCCGGTACCCAGGTCTGCCCTGGGACCCCCAGGCTGAGCCAGTTGCCCATTTTCTGGTTGCATTTTGAAGTTCTTGCTCGGTGGGGGTTTATTTTTGAAAGCTTGTTCAGCATTCGTGCAGTCCTCAAAGAGGGAATCCTATTTTTCGCCCCCTCTGAATTCCTTTGGAAGCATTTTATTAAACTGTCCTTAAAGCTGAGCTGGTAATTGCACTTTCAGCAGGGACATGGGAGGATTCATTGCACAAAAGTTCCATCTGCAAATAGGTAGAGCTGCAGCAAATGAGAGTCCCTCAGATCTCCTCTGGCAGAATTGATGTCGAAACCTTCTTGGAGCAGACATCTGTTGTAAAACCGGAGTGATGGCAGGGCAGAAGCAAGAGAGACTCATGTGATGGGGTAATGGGAGGAAGGTCACAGGGATGGTGATAACACTTATTTCACAGGTGCCTTGGGGTCACTGTCTGTACATGCTGAAAAGCTAGTAGATTCAAGCAAATAAAATCAGTTTGCTCCTGAAAAATGGTGTATGGACTTCATGTCCACAAGTGTGCTTTCTCTTGTTTAGCTCCTGAAGTTTGTTCCTGAAAAAGGTGACATTGACCTCCTGGAAGAGCATAAGCACGAGCTAGACCGTATGGCCAAGGCAGACCGGTTCCTCTTCGAAATGAGCAGGTTAGTGGTCCAGGAGACACGTGTTTTCGCCGGTGACTGCGCAGACTGGTTGTGAGGTGGCTGTTTCATGGAGCCTGGTTGGGAAATACGCCCTGCTTGCTGTTTTTCACATTGAGAAATGAGTAGGCCAAAGCAAGGTGCTCCCAGCCATAAGGATCACTTGTGATGCTGTGCTCCTAAAATCAGGATTGTGCATCCCAGACAAGCAGCAGCTGGATGGAGCAGGGGGGAGAGGGCTGGGGAGATGGATCCTCTGGAGGGAGGTGTTGGCTTCCCAGAGGATGTCCCAACACATTTCCCCTCTTGTTTGGGGGAGAAAAGCTCAATCTGGCACAACTCTGTGAAAGACTGCATCATCGGTATCGTGGCCCACGTGGGACGTGCTGTTTGAATGATAACAACACTGTAGCAATGCTCCTTTCCCCTTCACACGAACGTATCCTAATGAATACTCAAGACTGATGTATGTAAATTTTGCCCTGCTGTGTAGATGAGTCCCACTCTTCACCTCAGGAATGACTCGTCTCTGGGGCTCCTGAGAATGTATGAGACAGAAAGGAAATGTCATTTCTTCCTGCTCCTGGTAGCAATCATTTAAGGCTTAGAAGTCTTCTGGGATGAATAACCTTATCTTTTGCATGCACATCCTCTAGAGGTGCTGGTTTGAAATCTTGAAGCTCCTTATTTAAATCCAACTGAGTATTGAGCTCTTTGAATTTCTTAGCTGAACTTCAGGCAAGTCACTTACTTGCAAAGTCAGTGAGTTTTACAATCTGAGATGGTACTGGGAGATCAAAAATAGAAATACTCCTGTCCTCTCTGAGAAATGCGCCGATGAGCACCGGGGCGATGCACCGTGTAGTTGCTGAGTGTCAAAGGCAGGCAGGACGGAGCTGTGAAGTTCAGACCTGAGCCCTTGGGGCTGGAAGATGCTCAGAATTAACTTTCCTATTGCAGGTCACCTTTCTTCTTCACAGTCTCTTGCCCAAGTGTTACTCCCGTGCCTCCTTCTTTTGGAAAGCAGAATGTGCCGGTGAAAATATTTTCCTTGATTTCCGGCACGGCTTGTTAATTTGCCCTGTGGTCTGTAACCAAGTGTGATGTCTTTGTCACCTCTGATTAGTATGACAGCGTAGCCAATGGCCTTATCTCTGAGCACATCTCCCGTGGGTCCTTGGTTCAAATGACTCAAATCAGACTGCCACTTGCATACAAGTGAGATCTTGTTTAGCCTAAATACAACTGACATGAGCAGAGCCATCCCTAACTTGCCCAGGAAAGAGCTGGATTAGGCTGTGTTGGTGGCTTTCCAGGCCAGGCCATCATTTTGAGGATCTGAAGGTCCAGTTTCGTTAGTGCTGGTGATTGGTGTTCCTGTGTCCAGCTGCAGCTCATCACAAAGCCATTGGGAGCCCAGACCTCATCAGCATCTCTGCTATGGAGTTGTTGTAAAAGAACTGTTTGTTCATAGCAACAGGGTGTAAAAATGCACTTGTTGAACCTGCTGAGTTAAGGATAGCCTTAAGCCTGTGCTTAAGAGCCCACCTGGATCCACACCAGGACAGCTGTAGCTTCAGTTGTCATTTTTTCCCATCCCAGCATAGTTTCAGGGAGAAATGCAGTCATTATTGTTTAATCACAGTGGCCCAGGCGTGCTTTGTAAGCACATCTCTGAGCAGCAAAGCAACTGAGCTCTGCCTGGAGCAAGCAAAGCTCAACCTGCACTTCTTTTTTTTCCAGGATAAACCATTATCAGCAAAGGCTGCAGTCCCTCTACTTCAAGAAGAAGTTTGCAGAGAGAGTTGCAGAAGTCAAACCCAAGGTGGAAGGCAAGTGACCAGACCTGCTAAGGGGCTCTGTGCCAGCACAGGGAGCGCTCGTAGGAAGAGCATCCCTCTGTGCCAGGGCAAACCTGGTCCGCATGGAGATTGCAGTGACACAGGGGAAGGGAGGGAGTTGGTGGTCAGTCTTTGGCCGTGGGGGCACTGAAGGGGTTGCTGCAAGAAAAGGGGAACCGGTGTGCTGTCGTGGCAGGGGGTAATGTCCCACACCTCTCTGCTTTCAGCCATCCGTGCCGGCTCCAAGGCGGTGCTGCAGAGCAGCAGCCTCCAGCAGCTGCTGGAGGTGGTCCTGGCCTTCGGGAACTACATGAACAAGGGCCAGAGGGGGAACGCCTTCGGGTTTAAGATCTCCAGCCTCAACAAGATTGCAGATACCAAGTCCAGCATTGACAAGTGAGCAGCCTCTGCGCTCGTCGTCGGTAGCATCTGCGGGCACCAGGGATGCAGGGGGAACGGAGGGGTCGTTAGCACTGCCTTTGGGATGTGGGTGGGTGGGAGCAGTCCCCTCCCTCCTGCCACTCCATCTGGCACATCCGATGAAGCACGCATCCATTTTTGGAGCATGACAGATTTCAAGGTAAGCCAAGCTGCAGATCAGCATGGGGATCAATAAGGGCTTTTCTTCCTGGGCCAGCTAATCAGCAGCCAAGGCTGATTGGAAGGGTCATCCTCCAAATGCTTTTTCCCTGCTTTGAGAAGCCAAGAGCCTTTGTGCTGTGGTGTGGCAGCTGGAGGACGAGTCCCGAGGTTCCTTTCCATGGGGATCCCCTGTGCAGCCCCCCCCAAGCTGCCACAACCATCGCCTGGTTTGCTCTCTCCCACTGAGCTCTGTGCACAGAGCGAAAGGAGCTGGGTCAGGTCTCAAATCTGCCTGGTCTCATCCATCAGTAAAGACAACGGAGGACAGCAACGGTGATGCTCAGGGCATCGCCCCTGGGTCCTTCCTGTGGAGGGTCCTTGCTTGCAGTGACCAGGCTGCTCTGCACACTGGCATGGGAGAGACCCATCCCATGTCCTCTGCTCTGGGATCCAGACCGGCAGTGAGCAGCATCCTTGCAGGCCTCCCAAAATAGTTCGTTACCAGAGTTGGGATTTAACCAGGGTGTTCAGTTGAGCTCTCAGCTCACCGTGGTGCCGCCACACTGACCTCGCCTCTTTTCTCTCCTAGAAACATCACCCTTCTGCACTATCTCATCACTATCGTTGAAAAGAAATACCCCAAAGTCCTCCGCCTGCACGAGGAGCTGCGAGACATCCCGCAGGCGGCCAAAGTCAAGTAAGCAGGGATTTAGGTGGTGCTTAGGGAGCCCCGGGAGCCCCTCTCCCCTCGCTTCAACCTGCCTTTCCCTGTCACCATCCCCTGTTCGTGCTCCCAGCCAGATCCTGGCCTCTGGGCTGTGGCCACACTGGCCTGAGAGCTGCCCCGGAGGAAGGAGCAAACATCACCTGGTGGCTTTAAATCTCAGCAAAGGGCCGGGAGCCTCCAACCACGAGGGAGGGGAGCTGCTTGGAGCAGCCGTTTCCTGTTGTTATCTCACCACAGAAGCATTTAATTAATTTCTAATGGTACGTTAAGTAATCCTGGAGGAAGCGGTTGCGGTGTGGCTGCAGATAAAGGGCAGCTGTTTATCTGCCTGTGGTGGCGGGGAGGCTTTGCCTGCAGCACGGGCAGTGGGGCGAGGGGCTTACCTGCCTCTGGGTCCTGCCTGGCCCTCGTTTCACCACCAACATGGAGCTTCTGGTGTTTGCAACGAGCTTTTAAACCCTGCCTGCCTCTCGGTGACCTGTTTGGAGCAAGCTGCCGCTGTCTCTTTGCCGGCAGAAGCCCTCATTCAGCAAAGCCCTTAAATACGCACTGAACTTTTAAGTGCAGGAGGAATCTGCTGTTGCTCTGCAAAGCCCTCAAGTATGTGCTGAAGTCCCTCTGAAATCAATGAGGCTCTGTTTCGCTTTTAAAGT
>NW_009630721.1:318-7711 GCF_000690535.1 Cariama cristata | reverse complement strand
CAGCAGGAGCTTACGGGTTTTGCTGCTTCGGGGACCTAAGCAGCAAAGATCACACGTTTCTGCAGTCAGCACGCATTCGTGTTAGCCGTGGACATGAAAAGGGCCTGAAACAGCACCATTTTAGAGAGGGGATGGCAAATATGCACAGAGTTTACAGCAGCTCGAAGGTCTTTCAAGTTTCAGAGTGCTCTTGTAGCAATAGCGGCTACCACACAGAAGATCTGTAATGTGCAAAGCAAGCATCCTCACTTTTAAAATGTGAAATAATTGTCAGCCATAGGGATTAAACAAAGTGACAGGACAAATCTTGGCGTACGAGGAGGAGTGTGTGGCGGCTGCCCTCGTAGGCATCGGCTGAGAACATTGTTTGAGCAGGGCACGCTCCTCGCCGGTGGAGGATCCGGCTTTCTCATGCTCGTCTATCTGCAGCTGTTGTACAGATACGTGTATGGGAAAGAAAATGTCTGCATTGAGGGATTTTTTACCCCCCTAAACTTTATCATTTTGCTCTAAACTGGACACCATATGTAATATTTGGGTTTGATCCAATCTAGAGTGAAACCAAAAAGTTTCTAAAGCTCTGGAAAACCCTAAACTTCCCCCAGTCCTGCAGCTGTGAAGCAAAAGTGCCGCCTCTGTCAATCCCACCGCTATAATGAACTGCTGGAGCTCAGGGCTCCCAAAGCTGCATTTTCCCAGACTAAACCTGCCAGGAACGCTTACCCCATGACCCAACATTAGCATTTCCAGGGACCCCAGCCCTCGGACAGACACCCCTGGAAAGACGTCAAGCCTGTGGTCATCAAGTCTTTGTGAGAAAGCTTCCCCTCAGATGTAGTGGTAGAAACCCGTAAGCACTTGAATTCAAAGTTCATCGTGGGCTTGAGCCTTGTGTAAACAAAGTCAGTGCCAGACGTGATGATGTATTTTTATTTCTCTGTATTTGGGTTGTCTCCCTTTATGAAAGCCTCGCTGCTAGGAAGGATGCTTTGTGTGGCATTCACCTAACCATGGTACCCTGAAAAACTGCCCGCTGTGCACTGGAACAACAACGCTACCTTCTGCTGTGCCCAACAAACATCTCTCCTGAGCTCTCTTTTTGCTTGGAGAGGTCTGGAGGCTGCTGAGCTTGCTAAGCCTGCGCAGTCCCCTTGATTAAAAATACAGAAAAGTGCTTTGCTTTAAAACAAGCAATTGCAGCCACTTTGAGATAGGCAACTGTCCTAGCTTAGGGGCTGTCAGCCTGATTTGCTGCTGGAGACACACTGCTCTGCAAACAGGAGGCAATGTGTGCAGCACCGGGATCTTTTCAGTGGAAAAACACAGTCAAGTTGGTCGGAGAGCTGTAGAATTTTCTGAGGAAGGCCGACAATTAACATCCTGCCATTTCCAACAGCATGACCGAGCTGGAGAAAGAAATAAACACTCTGAGGAGCGGTCTGAGAGCGGTGGAGACTGTAAGTATTATTTAAATCAAATATAGTCCAGCCTGGCTCTGAGCAGCGTGGCCTCCCTCCTTAGGGAGGCAGGCGAGGGAGCTCCCAGTGAAGCTGCTTTTATCTCACATCCTGGAGATCTGTGTGTCCTTCCTTCCTGCCCTGCACGTGTGCCTGTCCTCTTAGGGCTGTTTTGGCACCAAAGTTACCATCTGTGGTTAGGCACGTGCGTGGTTTATATCTAATGTGCCAAAGGAGGCTGAGTAAGTCTAGCGATGATGCCCCTGGAATACCTGTGATGTGCTGAGGGATCTCCCTTTGGCTGTAAAACCGCAGAGGGCTGGGGCTTGGGCTGGGGAGCACTTCTGCAGCCCAGCTGGAGTGGTGATGAAATGGTGGAGGTATCCCGAAGGACTCACTGTCTTGCTAAATTATGTTGCTTCCACGATCTCTCCTGCAGGATTTGGCCTTAAAAGCCTAGTGCAGGCATAATACTGTAAAACGGGGTAATCCGTGGTCTGACGCATGGCATGAGGGAGCAGCGGTGGCGGTGCAGCCGGTACCCGTGGCACTGATGTGGGCACACACCCAATGGCACTACCAGAGGCTGATGGTATTGGTGTCCCTCATCAGCCAGGGCCTGACCAGATTTACATTTTTTTTTTCCCCAAAGGAGCTGGACTTCCAGAAGTCTCAGGTTCAGCAAACGGGGGACAAGTTTGTCTCTGTCGTCAGCCAGTTCATCACATTAGCCAGCTTCAGCTTCTCAGATGTCGAAGATCTTCTGATGGAAGCAAAAGAGCTGGTAAGGTCACCAGCGTCCTTGAGACCTGGGTAGCATTTCAGCCTGTCCTCCAGTGAACAGGGGAGGGATGGTCCTGGCCTTCCCAGGTTAACATCTCAGAAACCTCCATCACGAGATCATGCAAGTGTCCTGCTGAGACCCTGACATGAGAAAGGTGCTGGGCTGCTCTTCATGGTTTGTTTGGAGTGGGTGGGTAAGTACATCCCTGTCTGTCCCCAGAGCCTTTTTCTTGCTCCACAACCCAACATGGCAGGGGATCGCCGGTCAGGCCAACAGACTGCTTCTGGGACACAAGATGTGCTGTAGAAAGCCATGAGATACCTGTCTATCTTTTGGAAGTGCAAGGCAGGGCCTAGCCATGGGAGACTTGTGTCCATCAGGGCAGGAGATGATAGGTCATTTGTGAGGATCTGAGTTTTGGTGAAGAGCTTTCACTCAAGCCTAGAGGGCTTGCTTTGCTTTCCGTGCCTTAAAATGGAAATATCCCAGTTTTGGTGGCTTTAGAGTTAGGAGTGTGGCAGCTGGGGTGTCTTGGCCAGTGAAGGCTGAAGGTGACAAGAAAGCAAGCTGTTCTGTCTGATATTGATGGAAGAAGAGGAAAAATGCAACCAGGTCTTCAGGCTGGACATGAGGTCATCCAGAGGTTGGTATCAGAGACAACCCAGGCTGCCTGAGTGACCCACTTCTATAGAACAAAATTGCGTCCAATGCATAGCTTCAATCTGAGACCTGCCCAGCGTTCCTCTCCAGAGAAGAGGAGCTCAGTGACATGAATTGAGGCCAACTTCAGACCTGGTTAGAGAAACTACTTAAAAAACTCGCCTTCTGCAGAGTAATGCCTTGGTGAGTGCTTTGCAGCCATGTGCAATGACCTCTTACCATGTTATCCTTTTCTCCCTACCAGGCTGGTTTAAATCGCAGCAAAGGGGTGGCCATTGGCTAACATCTGTGATTCCCAAGTACCTTTTGCTTCCCCTCTTTCAGCAAAGGGGCACACAGCTGGTTTCCATTTCCTCCAAGAACAGTCCTCCAGTATCTCCTCCCTGGCGTGGCCTTCATCTTGATTGAAGTGGCAGGGAGATAGTCCAGCAGAGGCCATTTTAGAGGTCCCATCCTTGTCCCACTGCATGAGCTACCTCTCCAAAGACAGAAGTTACCAAGTGTCACCACCTCCTTCTCCCTGGTTGTACCAATGTCCAATTGGCACTGTCCTTCCGACCATCCACCCATGCTTGGGCATTATGATTGACCATTGCCTTCCTGAGGCCATGGCTAACCCAGGCCACCTTTTTAAACTGTTGGCGGTAACCTGGCAGATCTTCCCTGCAGTGAGTTAGGGCTGTGGAGATAGTGAGAAATGCTCTGCAAACTGTATTGTCTTCTGCTGACTTGGCTGGATCTGGAGGAGAAGGTTTTGTCGTGGTCCCCAGCGCCCATCGAAGTCCACTCTGAAGAAATGTGCAGCTATTCCCATGGTTATTGGATGTGCAAAGTGCACCAGCTCTTCACTTTTTAACCAAATGTCCAGATTCAAATTGTGTTACTGCTTTCTCATAGGAAAGAAGAAACATCATTGTTTTATAAACTTTATGTCCTGCGAGGATAACATTTTCAGGCTTTAGCCCCCTCCCCCAGAATCTCCTGTAACATGGCAGAGAATTTAATACCTTGATAAAAATCAACAAGAATAACCTCAATTATTTTGACTTATATAGTGCCACCTCTCAGGTTCCTTCCTGCATCTTGAAGTGCTAAGTCTCTTAAGTAAACAAAGAAATAAAAATGCCCTAATGTCTTTTGAAGAGCCTGAGGCACCCCTGCAAATAAAACTAAATCATACAGGCAGGTTTTAAAAATGTTCTTCTCGGTCTACCCAGCAAAATCAAAGCAACTAATAAATCTGTTTGTGCTTTGATTTTGTTTTTGTTTTCTTTTAAGCGTGCTTATCTCCAGAATGCACCATCACAATTTTAACAAACTTTCTGTGCACAAAGAGTCTCCTTCATACTGGAAGTGTGAAGAAAGGATGTCAGTCCCAAGGACAACTCACGGGCTCCTTGGGGACTGGAATGCGTCGGCAATATCGTGGATGTCCTGTCCTGACCTTTGTTGCAGCCTCATTCGACTCCCTTACATTAATGGTGTGCAAACAGCACGGAAGGCCAGAAAACTCCCTATTTCCCTACCCAGGGCTGTGCCTGAGCCCAGGCAGAAAAGTCTTTTAGAAGTTTCACCAACACATTTGGTTTCAATAGCAGAGCATGTGGCAATGATAAATAATACCCCAAAAATACTTCAAAGAAAAACTTAAAAGTGCGAGTTTCCCTTCCCCTGCCGTGTTTACTATTAGTTTTATGTCTTCAGTCTTCGGTCCCACAATATTTTGCTTCCTTGTTTTTACTGCTGCTTAGTTAATAAAGTCAAGCTGGCGTGGGGGGAAGCTCAGCAGAGCCAGGGGCGAGAAGGGGAGAGGGGGCTCAGGAGCGATCCAGGTCAGCTCTTACAGGGCAGCAGGTAAAACATCAGATGATTTATTTCATGTTTTAAGTCAAGGCTTGATGAAGCAAAGCCCTACTCTCCACCATGGCCGCTGGAAGTGTTTCTGTCTGCTCCATCAGGTTGAAGGCTTCCTATGGGGGTTCTGCCGGTGCGGTGGGTATCTCTGAGACTGATGGACCCCTCTCTTCTCTCTCCCAGTTTTCCAAGGCTGTGAAGCACTTTGGAGAAGACACGGACAAAATGCAGCCTGACGAATTCTTCGGCATCTTTGACCAGTTCCTTCAAGCTGTGACCGAGGCCAAGCAGGAAAACGAGAACATGAGGAGGAGGAAGGAGGAGGAGGAGCGCCGGGCGCGCATGGAGGCGCAGGTGAGCGGGCAGTGGCGAGTCTGGCAGCACCCGTGGGGCACCCGGGGATGGCAACCATGCCATGCTGTCCCCATGGTGGCCCTGGTGACGGGGGAGCGCTGAAGACTGGGCAAGGAGCTTCTGTGCTCTTAGACCCACTGACTTTTCACTGTTGATTGCTTAATTAACTAATGACCTTGAGTCAGTGAGATCTTGGAGCTAAAACATGCAGCAGAGCTGGTGCTGCCTGTGGGCTGCTGTTTTCCACCAGCAGCAGCCGTGGGGCTGTGGACCTCAGTGCATGGGTTGTATCAATGACCCTGACCAGCTCTCACGAGCTAAGCACTGGGGTGGGAAACCACTCTTGTTTCATGAATTTGGGGAGTCACCATGCATGTGTTGGGCACCCTCACAACCACCTGCATGAGAGTAAGATGTCTCCTTTCCCCCCCTTCCACCGTGGCATGTAGCTGAAGGAGCAGCGGGAGCGGGAGCGCAAGGCGAGGAAGGCGAAGGAGAGTGGGGAGGAAGGTGGCGAGTTCGACGACCTCGTCTCAGCCCTGCGCTCGGGTGAAGTCTTTGACAAGGACCTCTCCAAACTGAAGCGCAACCGCAAGCGCATCGCCAACCAGCTGGCCGACAGCAGCCGCGAGAGGCCTGTCACCAAGCTCAACTTCTGAAAAACGAACAACGTGAAAAAACAACAAAAAAACGCGGGTTAAGTCTTTTTGAAGTGGCTAGGGGTTTTTTTTATTCCCATTATACTGCCTTGCGATTCAAAGCGAAACAGTGGCACGCTCTTTCTCCCCGCGGGCGAGTGTGTGTGTGTGTATATACTGTGTATATAGTCAGGTCGGGGGTGCGGATGGAGATGCGTGGGCAGCCCACCCTGATGGATGCCAGTGCCGCCTCCTCCCCTCCAACCCACTCCGAAAAGTAGTTCTCCCCATGCACAAGCACAATGCCGCGTCCGCGGAGCAAGAGAGGACCCAACCCAGAGACGCCGGCGGTCCCCATGGTCCCAAAAGTCAATGGGAAGCCGCTCCTCACCGCTCTCCTGCTTGGACCCCTCCCCGGGCCGTTGGCGGGGGACGCCTTGCACACAAGCCGAGCGGTTTAAAGAAAAAAAGAAAAAAACAAAACTGACTGAACTTTAATCCCTTGGTTGTTTTTTTTCTTGTTGTTGTGATTATTCCAAAAAACTCACAGATCCGTGCTTTCGTGCTGGTTCCCGAGCTCGGCGCCGCAGGCGCTCCCGGCGATGCTCTTCCCGTCATCCTTGGGAAACGCTCTTTCTCCTCTTACCGGCACCTTGCTAAAGGAAAATGTTTACCCCGAAGTGCTTATCGCTCTAACGCCACACAGATGTATTTATACTTTTATAACGTTTTCTGGCCCAAGATGGTGGGAAAGGTCGGTTCCCAGAGGAGACGAAGAGCATAAACTTTTGCGTTGTAATTTTTATTCTTGCTTTCTGTTCAGTGGGACAAACTGTATCCTCTGTAAAGGTGGGTCAGGACCGACGGTCTCTGATATAGAAAGGGGCTGGTGCAAAACTTGCCGGCTTTCACCCACCTTCTTTTCTCTTTTCTGTATCGGACACACAGAAGCAGCGATGCCAAGAAACACTCGTCTCTTAGCCAGGTCCTTTTTGGACTGGTTTGCTGTTCGTTGTCATTGCAAATTTGTAAGCAGAACTACCTGTCAAATGTCAGTCCAAAAAAAAGACAAAAAAAATAATACAAGTAATTCAAAGCTCTCAGGGAGTAATAATTTAAAGGTTTAGAAAATTAAGAATTGGAGAATAAAAAGTAACCACCATTAACATATTAACATTTCTATTCCTAAATTATACTGAGTGTATAGAGGACTGTTACTTTTTACTTTTATTTATTTGTGGTGTGTTTTTTAAGAAAACAAAACAAAACCTTTTTATACCACCAATACTTTTGTGATCCTTTTTTTTTTGTTTATTTGTTCTTTTTCCTGTGGAGAGATGAGTTTGTCCCCGTTGCACTAGATATTAACACTATTTGAAATAAGGTTGGGTTTTGTTTTTTTTTTGTCAGATAATCGGTATTACTGGTGGGGTTTGGGATGTCAGTTAACTATATGTACTGTATAGCAAAAGTGCTGTTTAAACTAATTTGTATTAAAAAATATGGTTCTAAGCACCTGAAGGCCGCGGGGTCTGCGTGCTGAGTGAAAGCTGTGAAATCTTTCTCTAACCAGAGTTGTCAAGAGCTGTGGTTTTACCATTTTGTTCTTTTCTTCATTGCAACTTCTGACGCACTGTAGATTAAAA
>NW_009630721.1:0-266 GCF_000690535.1 Cariama cristata | reverse complement strand
AGCAGGTAAGCGCAAAAAAACAGTCCAGCACCTCGTATCCAAGCAGCTGCAAAACCTGCAGATTATGTTCAAAGGTGGAGTTAAGCACTTTGCTTTAAGAAGGAGGGGGAAATAAAGACAAAAGGTGATGATAATACTATTCCTTAACTAAAGTGCCTCTATTTATATTTTTTATTTATGGCTGAAAAAATGGGGCTGATACAATTGAGGGAATGGACTTGGGGGGGAATTTAAAATATAAAAAAGAGAAGGAAAAAAAAAAGTTA
>NW_009630720.1:61692-65446 GCF_000690535.1 Cariama cristata | reverse complement strand
GGGGTGCTGGGGTGGGGCCTGGGTGGGGCTGGGGCAGGAGGGGCGCCAAGCCCGCGTCCCCCTAATTGTGGGCTCTGAAAAAATGAGGGTCTCTTGCTTTTCCTTTTTTCTTCCCTTCCCTTTTTGTTTGTTGTTTTTTTCCTTTTTTTTTTTTTCCCCCCTTGGCTACTGATGAGAGGATTATATTCAGTTGAAATTGTATCATTCTAGGACTGAAGTGCATTTGCCATTTGCTGCATAATGGAGCAAAAAAAAAAAAAAAAAAAATAAAAAGTCAGTCTCCTGAAATGAAATTACATGCAAGGGATATTTGTATTTCTTTTGTGGGAAAAGTTAATAGATCTAAATGTAAAGTAATACTTTGTGATGGGAGGATATCTAATGCTAAACCCACATTAATTCTAAATAAAAATGTGATGATTAAAGCATGCGCTCTGAGCGGCAGAAGAACTAATAAGAATTAGCTGCTTGCACTGAAATTTTTTACTGTTGCAAAACACAGACTGATTAATTCAAGGTGGGAATGTTGCTTCTTAAGAATCCTATATGGGAAATATTCCCTTCTTTCTTGGAGAACAACCAGAAAGACTGGCCAGAAGGAACTCCTTCTGAAATATATGAAAAACATTCTTTATACTATGAGTTATATGACTTTGTAAACTTAACCTTGATCAAACAGGTGTATATCTGGAATAGTATTTGTTCTGTTTACTGCTACATGGAGGGGAACGCTTGGTAAGGATTGGCATCCTTTTATACAAGACTTTCCTGCTGTTTCCTGATTACCTTAGTAAATAAAAACACCTTAACGTAATCCTGGGTTTTAGTAAGAGTTGCTTCTGTCTTTTGTGACAAGAGTAGTTGTTGAAATCGCTGGTAACGTGGCTTGTGAGCTCAGTTTCTTAGAATAGTTTGGAAGTGGGCTACTGCTACCCTCAGCTCTTAGTGTCACCAGGGAAGAAGCAGGGATGAATTTTGATGGATTCAGGCAAGGCTAAAATAAAATGTATTTTCTCTAGTAAATTGTTTTCACCCTTAGGCTGCACTTTTCAGTTTCAGTATATGTTGTCTCTTACTCTAATGGATGATATTTTGCCCTTTTCTTGGCTGAGGAAGAGCAATATGCTCATATTCTTGTCTCTGCAAATCCAATCTTTCAAACTTTCAGCGTGCAGAAGTCCTCCTGATTTCAGCACACCATATCTAATGAGCAGCTTGTATCTCATAGTGCTTTCAGCTCTTGTCTAGGCACTGAAATGGGTAGTGTTCTGAAAACTGATCAAATCTTAAAGGTCAGATCCCATAAAACATTGTGATTTCTAGCCAATAATGTGCCTTCTGCAACTGATTATTTAGTCTGGAGTTGCACTGTAGACTGTCCCATCCTTTTGTCTGGGCTTCATCAAGTACTTGCCAGATGCAGTAACCAATAAAACTGGGGAAGATTGGTGCGGGTGAGCTTTGCAAGAGGCTTTCTGTAACAGAGACAGCAGGCATAGCCAGTTGTTTCTGAGATGCTTTGGAGCCATATGGTCAGAAAGGTGTTGACCTTCCCGTTTCCTCAATTACTGGTTTGATCTAGCTGTGTGGAAGGCAGAGTTCTGACCGTATGTTGGAATAGGATTGTGTGATGCTCAGAAATGATGAGGTCTTTTTCCACGTCTTAGATACTTTTAACTCTTTCTTCCTGTTCATCTAGGAATTAAGCCTAGCGGAGCCTAGGAGGCTGTAACCACAAGAATGATGTTTGAATCAACTTGCACCCTCCTAATGTATAGCATATACCCAGCTGAATGGGAGGAAACAGCCACTAAGTGGGTCATCCCAGAATACTAGGAACCATTTCTGTCATATCACTATGACAGATCACTCTGTTAAATACCTGCTTTTTTTTTTTCCTTCTGAATCTACCTATTTGGATCCTTATAACTGCAATACGTAACGGAAATTGTGCGTAGCATCTAGCTTTTTGTCTGGTTAAAAAGAAAGAGCCTCACCCTGAGTTGCTGGTAACTGATAGGGTTTCATTGACTTTGTGATCGATAGCAGACCTGTGCCTCCTACAGAATGTGGCTGTGAGCAGATGTCACCAACTCGCTCCGAATGTCCCTTCAGCACACAGATAGCAATCGCCCTCCCCCTGCCCTCCACAACCACGTCCATCCATAGCAGGCTGCTTTTTTCATTGGTACCCGTAACAAAAATGGACCGTATTCATACTGGAAAGTATTCACTATCTGCAGCTGGGGCTCTAATTGTTTTTATTTTTTTATTATTAATTTCCAAACCTCCAATAAAAGCACTGGATGTGAATCCACCGTTCCCTTGATTGCAGAAAGTAATTAATTGACCAGATCTGTTTTCTTTTTATTGTCCTGTGGACTGAAAGATAATGATGTGCAATGTGGAGGATATTTCTCCTAGAGATAGTATTTCTGCAAATCCTGCAAAGCATAACTAATGATCTGTAGAGTACCATCCGACATGCAGGGAGCAGGCTGCCTGCTCTGTCTTCCCCCGCACCATGTGCGTACATATGTATTCGTGCTCTGGGTTTTACGGTGTGATCAAAACCAGTCTTTGTTTAATGTTTTAGTAACTTCTCTTTCTCATTGTTCTTGCTAGGAGCAGTAACATTTGCGATTGCAGTCTGTGGCAGGAAGCACGTTTCCTTTCTGAAAGGAAATCTGAATGAATTTAGAGGCCACAGAAAAGGATGGCTTGCTGTTCGCATTGCTGCAGTCTGTCAAAGAAAACAGGCTACAAGGCAGATGCCGATTTATGTAAAAACAAATAAACAGAAAACCAAGTCTTGTGGTTTTTTCTCTTTCCAAATGTGCAATCTTAAGGAATGTATTCAAGCATCTGTCTAATTCACATACCATTAATTCTCTAAAGATTACATATGCACACCCAATTAGACCTGCATCATTTATTTAAAAAATGGACATAGTCTTGTATTTCTATTTTATAGCAGTGCCAAATTGTTAAAGGACGTAGAAGGAGGCATTTTATAAGCAAAATGTGCAGAGTCCTTCTCCTAGAAAAGTTGAAAGCATCAGCAGGGCTATACCTAAGCTTAGTTTAGAAAACATAAACACTTTTCTTTTTTGCCGTTAGTGAATGGGTAAATGGCTTTTTAAAGACACGAATGGATGCTTGTTAGAAACACAGAGATACAGCCTGTCTTCATACCGGAGCTGTGGGCACCGACCCTGACGTCTGAGGTCCTATTGTATTGCAGTAATATGAGCGATGTTCCCTTTGTGCCTCTTTTGTGGACTGCGGTGAGTTGCTGCCAGCTGCGGTTTCTTGAGGGTTTCATAGTCTCAAACACCTACAAGGACATCATCCTCCAAAGGCTCTGTGAGGATGAGAGCTTGATACTGATGGTGTACATCCCCTCTCATGCTTGTATGGCTCTCCACCAGCTTAACTAGGAGGCCAGTACCACTCAGAAGAATAAGTTGGATCTTGGCAAGAGATGCATGATCATAGCCTGCTTCAGAGGATGTGTGTGGGATGGGAAAAACTAATCCGTGCCTTGACTACCCTGTTCATCTCTCTGGTACCTGAGTGCTAAAGATGCTCAAATCCTTAGAGGCAATGACATCCTCATCTTATTCTTAGCAGTGAATTCCCGTGAGGTCTGCTGACCAGCAACAGAGATGGTGGTTTGTAGCCGCCTGCTTTATGCCAGGGTTTACTGGCATAAAGTTGTCATGGAGATGGGTAGGAGTTTAAACCGAGCAGG
>NW_009630720.1:32109-61661 GCF_000690535.1 Cariama cristata | reverse complement strand
GCCTGTCTGTGTAAATCTGTTTGACGTGTCCTGTGTATCGCATTCGGCTGTGCTGCTGACATCTGAGGTCTGCTTGCTTGTTTGCCCGATTCCCATGTAAGAGAGCTGAACAACTGCCAGGCAGAATCGGGACTGGTACCTGCTGTTCCAGGACGCATATAAAAGCAAAGTCTGGGCACCGAAGGATTTTTAGTGCAGGTATCCAAGCCCTGTAAGCTAGAAGGAACTGTTAGTTGCAAAACTCCCCCAGGCTGGAGCCTTTCTTATGACAGCAGTAAGCATATTGGGTGTCTGAAACGGAGAGTTGTTAAGAGGCAGAAACAGAAATCCTACAACTTGAGAGATGTGGGAAGGAGGAATCTTCCCAACTCGTTTTAGAACTTGTAAAGCAGATTAAAATAACAGGGAGAAGGGTGAGCAGAATGAGTGCTGAATATAAATGTCTGCCTTACACTTGTAAAGGGTATGCAGGCTCCACGTGCTCGGAAACGTTGCTGGGAAAGCATCAATTAAAATGCTGGAGACTGATGAAGGCTTTAAGACCGTTGAGGTAAATGGTGACTCATGTTGGTTGAGAAGCAGGAAGGAAAAACATTTAACGACGTACATCCGAAGCTGGACTCTGAAATGAGACTTCCCAAGGGGCTGACTGACAGGTACCGGGATTTTAGCCAGGGCCTGCTGATCTGCAGCCTTCAAAGGTGAAGAGCTAAAGTATTTTTCACTGACTTGGCCGCAGACCTGCTGGGTTTACAATGCATATATGTTTGCAGGGTGTTATGGAGAGAAACTTGGCATGTATCTACTTTTAGAGTAAGAAGAAACAGCCAGCTGATGAAAATATTCAGATGGAAGGGTTAAGAAGTTGGAAGCTTTGAAGGAGGTGGGAGGAAAGGGGGAATAAAGCAAATGTGGAGATGAATCTTTGAACACCCCTTGCTCCAGCGGCTGCTACGGAGCCCTCCCACATATACTGCCAGGGCTGCGGCATCAATTTGAGAGGGGGATGAGGCTTCTGCTGTGTTTATCCCAAGCAAAAAGCTCCGGTCCTTTCAACAGAAGCTACCGCTTGTGCATCTTGCAGACTGATGTGAGCCTGTTGTGTTATTGCAAAGGCCTGATCGCACGCTTCGAAAGCATCTTCTCCTCCTCTTCCTTCCCCCTCCTCCTATACCACTCTTAACAATTTAATCCATAGCAGTTTGTCTTCATGGGCTCTAATTGATCTGTCTGTGATTTAGCTCATCAGATGCTCATTAAAGAGCTTGCAACCTTTCTTATTCATGAAGAGTGAGAGTTGGGGATCTAAAAACACTTTGTCTTTGTCTTAACTGGATTCATTTAGTATTCTGGGATTCGTGGAGGCTAATAAACTTATACGAGCTATTATTTAAAGGTGAGCTGCCAAGTGAACATGAAGGATGATCCAAGCCCCGCCGGCGTGCTGAGTGCTCGCCGACATCGGGTGTCAGGTGTGAGCAGCAGAGGGAATTACGGCTAGAAGTCCAGCAAGATATTCCTCTCCGCTCTGCGGAGAGTGTCCCCCAACACCCTGGCCGTGTGTGATCGGATAATGCAGCTTGCCGTGGAGCTCCCGGAGCTATGTCTGCCACGAAGGCGGCATTTTATGCTAGCGATGTCAGCGGGATAACGCAGAAATATTTTATGCGTTGTATGTAGAGTTTGGGCTTGACATCTGGTTTTCTTTTTTAAGCGCCGCTATTGTTCTGAGCTGCCGTCTGTGCTCTGGCAGTGCCCGTAACAATGTGCGCTTCCCACGTTGCCGGCACACACACATGCTGAGCAAATGCCTGTTGCGGTCCTTTAACAAGGATATGCTGGCAATCTGCAAAAGAGAACAATACCCCTGGGCTGCAGAAAGCAGTTTCCTTTCCCCGGTATTTTAATGAACGCTTGAGATATTTCCAAGCTGTAGGAAAAGGAGGTGGGATGGCTGGGTTCTTCGTTCGGCTTCTTTCCGAGCCTGGCTTTGCACGCCAGAGACTTCCAGAAAGATGCATAATTCCCTGCAATTATTGAATTTACTGTGTAGTCATACGCATAGTGTCATCAAAGTGGTTAAGCCTTGGAGGTCTCTTAAGTGACTATAACCACGAATGGGCTCTTAAGGTCTCTGTGGTCTTTTAGGACAGCAGTTCTGGCAGGGAACACATGCAGCTGGGTCCTGTGCCTG
Source organism: Cariama cristata (assembly GCF_000690535.1). NCBI lineage: Eukaryota > Metazoa > Chordata > Aves > Cariamiformes > Cariamidae > Cariama > Cariama cristata. Next base: position 59,467 of record NW_009630720.1, on the reverse strand, counting down.
CACCCAAAGTACTGGCTTTGTTCGTGAATTGTGGGAAGCTATGGGGTCCCACAGACAAAGCCCTGCGTGGGGGATCCGAACCCTTGGCAGGGCACGCTACCAGTCACATGAACTGACTTCTCGCTTGCTGTGCGTATCGGGATGGGGAAATCTTTGGGAATATAAACCTTTCCGAATTGCTCAAAGTCACAGTATTTATAAATGCTCTGTGCTTGTGTTTATAATTGTACATTGTCCTATGTAAATATTAATACCTCTTTTTTTTTTTCTTTGTAGTGTACAGAGGCCAAAAAGCATTGCTGGTACTTTGAAGGATTATATCCTACATATTATATGTAAGTAGTCATCGCTTTCCTTTTTGCGTTTTCTAGTGGTCAAGAGAGAATTAGATACTGTAGGCTCTTCGAGTGTTGTTCTTTCACTAATTATACTTTTTCCATAAATTCTCTGAGACTTTTTCTAATTTAAAAATGAAGACGCAATAAACTTTCCTTTCCCTCCTTCCTCATGTCCCGTTTCTTTCCCTTTCTCCTTATTAAAAAAAGTGTACAGACTTGTTTTGCCACCCAATCCAGGTGACCTTTCCAATTGAAAACAAAATGCAAGATCTTAAACAGCTCTCCTTTCAGAAAGCTAAAAGGAAACATAAGTAGAGCCATGTGAGGACAGTTCTCCCTTTGTTTTCAACAAGGGCAGGTAAACAGGAAGAATGCTTTGAAAGTAAGTTTGTCCCTGCGCTAGTACTGTTGTTTAATTCTGGGAGTTGGGACAACTTGCTATCAATGGCATAAGTGTCCTTTTGGTGAGTGGCATCTACACTCACATCAGGCTTGGGTGTCAACCAAATGTCAGTGACCTGTAGGTGCATGATTGAGGATCTCTTTGGATTGCATTTTTCGGCTTTAAATTGCCCACAGCCACAACGAAAGGCAGAAGATACGTGTGGGTGAGAGGTACCTTCCCTGTGGATTTGGGGGCAGAAAGGAGATAAATGTACTAAACTTTGTGCCTGGGTTGTATAACTTCATAATTGCAAACATCTGTAAATATAAGTTTTTTTAAAAAAAAATAAAGTGGGGTGGAGGAGCAGGTAGCATCATTAGGTCATCTGTTCCCTGAGCGAGCTCTTTGCTGAAGCATTGGAAATTACTGTAACCCTTATGCTACCCAAGAACTTTCCTCCCTTTTCTTCTCCACCTCCAATTCATCTGTCAGAAACAGGAGAGAAGTGCTGGAGACAAAAAGCAGCCTGGAAGTCAGGCGAGGAACAAAGCTCACTGAAAGAACGAAACACTATATGGTTTAATCATCTGTCATATTGAATATTAACTGCTAGGAAGTGTTTGTGCCTAGAACTCACTCTCTTTTGTTCAGGTGACTGAAATATTGAGAATTACTCATAAATGGTTGGCCAGAACAGATGGGTGAATTTAAATAAGTTCATTTTCTTTGCATGCTAATAACAACAGGACTTTGGTTCCACCTACCTTTTATTTTGTTTTGCTGCAACAGGGGAAGGAAGCTGAGATGTTAGGAAATTATGAAAATCCCACTGTACCTTGCCATTCAGGAATGCGTTATTCATCATCACCGCGGTGTTCAGCTTACGTTTCTGCCCACGTGCTTTCGCAGCCCATGTTTGTCTCCCTTGGCAATACAAAGGGTTAGCTACTTGGATTTTAGGTGTTAGCTCAGACTTTTTGCACCACAGGTAAATACATACCGAGTCCTGCAAAAGCAAGGGGTACAAAGGGGAGACTCGCTATCTGCAATAGATCTGATGCATGCAAGGTTGCTTTCTAATTGGTTTCCTTTTCGTAACTAGTTTACTGCTTTCTTTGTGTGCTGAAATGGAGTATCTTGTAGAAAAGCAGTGTGTTTGTTTTCCAGTCCATTGAAGAGGTTAATTGGAACTGCACGCAGCTTTGAGCGTTGGAAGGAGGAAAGTTGTGAGAGGGGCTGTGGTGCTGGTGGGTTGTTGGTTGGTTTGGGAGATCTTTGGATGTGGAGGGAAAAACATTGTACATTGACTCTGTCAGGTCAATCAGAAGACTGTTACTAGTAGTTGTGTGCGTTTGTGGTAGTTATTGCAGCACTCTGTCACTGCATAGAAACGTTGCGATTGCCAGTCTCCTGGATAGCGTAAGTAAATGGAAAAAGGAAGGGGAAAGGGGTGGGATGTGGGTGCTCGGTGATTGTTGCAATGGTGATGAGTGTCACGTTAATGCTGCTGTTGTTATTGCGATTATGAGTTTAAGGGGGGAAGAAGAAACACTAAGGAAGGACAATAAGGATTTGGGGATGGTAAAACTCAGAGGATAGATAACGTGTGACAAGTGAAGAAATGTGGAAGGGAGGGGAGAGAGGATATTTGAGTGCATAGGAGCCCAGTAAGTTTAAAGGAGGCATGCATCCAAACCATAGGAAGGTTATTGATGTCTGCAGTGCCTGAGGTTTCCTACTTCGTTGCTTCTGCAATTTCAGTTTCTGTTGTCTGGGATCGCCAGCCGCTTCCAGCCTGCACTGTCTTTTCACACCTGTATGGTGGAGGAGAGGCACAACACCCATCTCAGTATCTTAGGGTTGAAGTCCCATTGCTTTGGCACTTGTTTGACCCTTCACCGAGTTAATTCAACTTGCTAATCCCGCAGAAAGTTGTTCATTTTAGCACATTCAAGTCATGTTTATTCAGCTTGGTACAGTTTTTGGCGAACACTGATGAAATGGGAGGAAGGGAGTATTCTGCATATTGTGGGGGAGGAGGCATGAAAAGGATCTTCCCCATTAGCATATGGTTAGATGTTAAATCATCTAAAGGCATAATATGTAACTTTATCCTGAGAGTGTCTCCTCTGTGCAAATCTAGATCTGGGATGTGCTGTAGTGAAACGGGTTTTATTTTATCTTACAATTTCTGGAGCAACAGTCCATAAGAAGCAGATATATTTAGCTAAATGAGTTCGCAGTAGATTCCATTTCTTTCTATCGTTGGTTTTTTGACAGAAGGTTTTTCTACTCAGTTCACATATGTAGTCTGTCCTTTGGTCTTGAGACTATCTTTAGAGACCTATGAAACCCAGCAGTGCAATCCTTTTTAATTATTTCCCTGTGATTTCAGTCCCATACTGGCAGTATGTCACGTGTCTCTTGGAGACACTTTGCGTTATAATGAAAAGGTTGCCTGGTCAGCTCAGAAATACCAAGTCCTGTATCTATTCACAGATCTAGTGTGGCATGCTCGAACCAAGGCATCCCTGGACTGGCATGTCCATATGTCTTATCTCTTCTGGGTAGGCGCGTCCTCCTAGAAGGTGCCTGCTTCTCTTTAAATTGCGCAGAGTAATAGAAATCCAAGGTGGACTGTCACATAAAATGGTTGTTTGCTTTTATCGGAAGTTTAAAGGCAAGATAGCCGAGTTAATCTTTCCTGTAAAGGCTCTACTTCAGCCATCCAAAGACAGAGATAAGACTGTGTCTGCTAAGCCAGGGGAACATGGGATAAGAAATCAGTGTGCCAAAATAAGCGTACTGGAAATTCAGCTAGATTAGGAGGTAAAACTTGCAGTGATATGACTGTTCTTCTTTTGCAGCTTAAATTTGTGGGTTTTTTGGGGGTTTTTTGGTTGTGTTTTTTTTTGTGTGTTTTTTTTTTTTTAAGTTTTTGATTCAATCTGTCTTTCGGTGTAATTATTTAAAAAAGAAAAAGCTATTAGAGATGTTGCTCAAAGCTTTCTTAAAACTTGTTGGTTGTGCTGTCTGCATTAACAGCTAGGGCAAATGTTGGAGGTCTCTGTTACAGAACTAATGATACATCTCTCTGTCCAAATAGTTAATGGTATTAGTACCTTTTAAAAATTATTTTTGCAGTGGACATAATAGCTCTAGCCTTGATAGATCAGCAGTAAGCTTTAGCTTAATTCAAGCCTGTTCCTTCCAAATATAATTCCATTTCTTAAGGATAGACTGAGGAGTTGATCGTTTTCCAAACTTTTCTACCTCTGCTGGATGAATAAGATACACCTTATTTCAGACCACAAGCCATCATGGAAAGCTTGCCAGGAATTTGAGACATGCATTGGTCTTCTACTGTTGATACAGAGAATTTCCAAGACTGCTCTTAACTTGCGTCACTAACCAAAATAACCATTTCTCCATGTCCTAGTGGCCTGAGTCACAAGATATTCTCAGTTAGATACTTTTCTCCTGCTTCAGCAAAATGTTTATTTATGTGGCCTGGAAAAATAAGTAAACAAATATAAAGCGGAGAAAGGAATTAGTAATTGGAGTCTTCTTGTGGTTTAACCCCAGCCAGCCGCTCGCTCGCTCCCCCGTGGTGGGAGGGGAGGGGGAGAGCATCGGAAGTGAGAAAACTCGTGGGTTGAGATAACGACACTTTAATAGGTAAAGCAAAAGCTGCGTGCGCAAGCAGAGCAAAACAAGGGATTCAATCATCACTGCCCATGGGCAGGCTGGTGTTCAGCCATCTCCAGGACAGCAGGGCTCCATCACACGTAATGGTGACTGGGGAAGACGAACGCCATCACTCTGAACGTGCTCGCCTTCCATCTTCTTCCCCCAGCTGTATGTGCTGACCATGACGCCATAGCCCACTCACGGGTGGAGTGGGGTGAGAGGCAGAGGAGGCCTTGACTCTGGGTAAGCCCTGCTCAGTGATAACTAAAACATCCCTATGTTATCAACACTCGTTTCAGCACAAATCCAAAACATAGCTCCATACCAGCTACTTGGAAGAAAATTAACTCTATCCCAGCCAAAACCAGCACAAATCTAATTCTTATCCTTTGGAAAAGCAGGGAGCCAAGTTATCCCTGACTTTGCTTAAAGAATTAGGTCATACAGCTACTTGTGCGGATGCACAGAAAGTAATTCAGAATTGAAGCTCTCTCAACTGACTTGACTCTGATCCTCTACAAGTATCCTCATCCTACTCTCACTTCAATAAGCCAGCTCAGTCTTATTCTAGATGTACCTGGAGTGCTGATGGCTGGCGGAAGAGACGGTCAAGGTACTTCTCTTCTGTGGCAATAATGTGAATAACGACAGTGAATTGCGAAACCACCTCCTCTGAGTGCAGATGCCAGCAGCACTTAAGACACTCCAGTTGATTTTTTCCACTTCTGAATTGGGAATGAATAGTGGGAGGAAGGCTGCCTTACATTTTGCTGATGAGGAGTAGCTGGATTAGAATGATTGTGAATGTTCCCCTCATTGCAGGGTGAAGTATATTCCCCAGAACGACTGACCAATCCCATCGGTCTTTTCTGTTTATTTTTCCTCCTGTTGTTAGCTACCATCACATCGGAGCTTTTAATGAGGTGATAAATTCCAGATGCTAGAACCTGCATGTTTCTAATCCTCTCCTTTCCAGGCTCCATGGCATGTTTATAAAGCAGCACAACTGTTTTTGAGTTTGCGTGGTAAGCACGTGTCCACAGCAATAGAAATACCGTGGCTGATGTCACTGGGTCAGTGAAGTAGTCACGCACGGGGAGCGGGTTGGCTGACTTAGAGGCAGAAAAGAGTTTTGATGCTATCCAGTACTGTGTTAACATTATTTTAGCTCGTCCTGTTGGATTATTGTGTATTGAATTTCTTAATAATGTGATATTCTAAGAGAAATAGTGAGGAAAAGAGTAACTCTGATGAGAGAATCGGAGAATAACTCAGGTGGGAAGGGTTCTCGGGAGACTTCCAGTCCAGCCTCTTGCTCTGAGCAGGGTCAGCCATGAGGTCAGACCAGGTTGCTCAGGACTTTAACCGGTTAGGTCTTGGGAAAACACCAAGGAAGAAGATGGCACAACCTCCCTGAGCGATGTGCCCTGCTGCCTGGCTGTCCTGATGGTGGATAAGTTTTTTCCACATACTAAGCCAGAACCTCTTTTTGTTTCAGTTTATATCCATCGTCTGTTGTCCTCCTGCTCTGCACCACTGGGAAGATCCTGGCTCCATCTTCTTAGTAACCTCCTCCTGGGTACTGGCAGGCTGCTCTTGGGTCCCTCTGAAGCCATTTCTTCCCTAGGCTGACCAAGCCCAAGCCCCTCAACCTCTCCTCACAGGGCAAGTGCCCCAGCCCCTGACTATCTTGGTGGCCCTTTGATGAGTTCGCTCCAGTTTATCAATTTCATTCTCTTTACTGGGGATGCCAAAACCAAAAGTGGTATTTTAGATGTGGTCCAACACGTGCTTCCCTCAGTCCACCAGCTAGGCTTCTCTTGACACAGTCCAGGATGCTCTTGGCCTTTATTGCTGTCATGACACACTGCTGGCTCATGTTCAGCTTGCTGGCTACCGTGACCCCTAGGGCCTTTCCAACAGAGCTGCTCCACAGGCAGCAAGATCTTCATCCTTCCCACAGGCAAGACTTTGCATTTGTTTTTGTTCAGTTTCTTGAGGTTCCTGTCGGGCCATTCCTCCAACCAGTCTAGATCTTTGAGTGGCAGCCCTGCCCTTGAGCTCATTGACCGATCCCCAGTTTGGTGCCATCTCCAAACTTAGTGAGAGTACTCTATCTCCAAGTCCAGCAACACTCTTGTCAACAGGACGGGTCCACACCTCTGTGGTACCACCAGCAATTACTTCATGCTCTCTAGGGAGAGTGTGACCTGTCGACTGCAGCCCTCTGAGCCTCACCATCCAACCAGGGTTTTTTTTCCCATCTAACTGTCTAGACTAATGTCCAAACTTGACTACAAGAATATTGTGGGAGACAGCGTGAAAAGCCTTGCTGAAGTTGAGGTAGATGACATCTGCTGCTCTCTGGCTAGTCTACAGATACCATTCACTGCCCCTATAGTGGTAGAAGCTCTTCTTGCTGCACTTCGTGTCCCTTGCAACTATCAGTTGTAGGTGAGGTTTGGCTTTCCTAACATCACACCTATTTGTGTAGGTGATCATTTCGAAACTCCTCCTTGGTACCTTGTACCTGCTTCCACCTCCTGAATACTGACTTTTTGCATTAGAGCTCAGCCACTGGTTCCTTGTCTAAGTAGGTTTTGCTTCTGGTTCACTGGTGTGCTACTAGGTGAAAGATCTCCAGAAAGAAACATAGAAACTTGCTCTGGAAGAAAACGTTAACCATTGCTGCTGGTAAAGATGTGAAGAGCAGAACAAACATAGGGGAGTGCCATCTTGTAACCTTTTCTACGTCTTATCCGAAGCAGGACCTGAATTAATGTTAAGAGCACGTGCAGATGGAAGCGCTGTATTTTTAGACTAATATGTTTCTGCCATAGAAAGTAGTTTCCTGCATACAGCAGACAGCTGCACGGGTACATATTTATGTTGATTAAATCTATTTAATTTTTCATTTAGAATTAGTATAAGAACATTAATATAAACCTAAAAAAGGAATGTTTGCTAATATTCTTCATGTTTAAAACTTGTTCCTGCCCTGTATGAGAACAGTCAATTCTTATTGTGGAGAAGAATGCTGATTTGCTGATTGTATTCTGTCTGCGGTTTTCCATGGTTTTAGAAATAAATTTCTTGTGCATTTCCACACACTTCTCTTCCTTTACAGATCAAATTTTGTTGTATTTATCACACAGTTGTATCCCTCTGGGTTTTGAATGTAAGCCCTTATGTGCTTGGTGGTCAGGCTATAATAATCATTTTGTGCATTATCAAGAACCTGCAAAATGCTCCAGATGAAAACAATAAAAAAAGCCATTTTCTCTTGCTGTTATTCAGATAGCTTAGAGAGCACTTCTTCCATCAACACGTGTACAAGGGGCTGGGAAACCCCCACAGTCTAGACACAGGGCATGTTGTGTGATGGGAGCTACTTTCTGTGCTCCACATCCTGCTATGTTTACTGCTTTTAATTAAGTTGGCTTTCCTGATGATACACTTAGCTTTCCCATTGCAATTACAGCTGCATGAAGTGTCAGCAGGTGTGTGCTTAGGGCAGTAATCTAGCTGTTGATTTATTCTTCCATTTGATTTGAAGCCAGCATGGAGGAGGGAGAGGGAAGGCAGCGTAATAGTTTTGCACGCTTCCAGGCACCTTGAATGGCTGGCACCATACAGAAATGGAGACCTGGATTGAGGCCAAGGCCACCAATTTAGCAGCAAGCAGCCACAGGAACGGCCTGTTTGCATATGTAGTTCCACGGAAGAACGTGAAGTGCACAGTTTGTATCGTGAAGGAAGACAGCGGTAATTATCAGACCATCTGTATATAAAGGCAACAAAACCCTGCCACCGTTGCTCAGTTCTGTGCGGCCTTAAACAATAACGGTACAAACCATCACAACTAGCTGCAATAGTCTGTGCCCTTAAGGTGGTATATTCCTTGCCTCAAATAAAAGACTAGATTCCCTTGATGTTGATGGATCTGTTGAGGTTGTAGTCTTGACTGCTGCAATCACCCAGCAACTTAGATGCCTTGCTACGCACTTATATTTGTTTCGATGGGTCGGTTGTCGGACGAACAGCCTGGGGAGAACTAGGCTACCAAATTAACAACCCGCTCAGCTTGCTAGGAGTGAGTCCTGAGGAGGGGAGAGTGATTTAATATCTCAGCCTTCCCAGGCAATCAAGCAGGTGACTGACCTCAATTGAGATTTGAAGCTCTGAATGATTTTGGAGTTGGAGGCTGCCCAGGTGTAGGCAGCTTATTCTGAGAAAGGTGAGGAAAGAAGAGAAGAGAGCAGTCTCTGTCTTTTAGTGGAGTACTCCTCTGAAACCAGACTTTCCTCTGGCTGGGATGGAGCAGGGAACTCAGTCCCACCTCCCTCTCATTTCCAGAGGATGCAGCAATCGCAGTTGTGGCTTATCATGAGTGAGCCTCAGTTTTTCCTGTTGAGGCTGTTTGATTTGAAATACTCATCGGAGCATTAACTTTTCCATGTCCCAGACAAGAATCCTAATGCGAGGCTGAGAACCAATTTCTTCTGGCTTCCTGTCAGTGGGACAGGAAAGCTTGTACCTGGTTTGAGCTTCAGCGGACAGCATCAAAGAACACTTGACCCCAAAGTCATCTTGAAGCATCTAACCCTTTCTGGATAGGAAGACCCTGAATTAAAATTTTGAAAGACTTGGTGGCACCGAACTGTTGGCCATTAATACCCGTGTCCCCCTCTGCGTTTGATCATGCGGTGGCTGGTGAAGGAAAAAAAAGATTTACTGTGCATTAGCCTGTTAAATTCAGGCAGATAGGAAATTCATGGGCACCCATCGCCCCCTGCCAGCAGAGTGCTTGCAGTCTCCCAAAGCAGCGATTAGATGCTCGCCGACTGGGAGCAGCTTGAGATACGAAGAACTGATCTATTGTTTAATAAGGGGCCCGATGATTTAACTAGAAGCCCTCGTTCATGTTGGTCTGAGAAAATTTACAATTCCACCTCCAGAAAATTAAAACTCGTCGTACAGATCATCTATGGCGTACTTTTGCCAGAGCCTTAAGCTATGCTGTTTCTCTGCTTTGTTCTGCAAACAAAAGGCCTGCAACCTATGTTGAAAAATGGCTATTTAAGGTACTGCATATTGCTACTGGGCAAAGCCCAAACCACAGCAATTCTTGCTAGGTTCTGCCAGAGGAGGAGCAGAGACCATTTCGAGATGGATGTGTGTTGGCCAGAAAGCCATGTGGTGAGACTTTCTGCCTTTATAGCCAAGAAGGAGGGTCCCTGTGTGGCGTGGCATTCCTCTTGGGGGTCTGAGAAGAGAGGGCTGGGGTTATGGCCAGCTGTTGGGTAGCAGAAAGCTTGTAGAAAGGTTGGTTTGATAGGAGCAGCTCAGCAAATATTTCCGATCCCATCAGAAGTGGGGGGAGGATTCACCATATTCTGCTGAGTTCTTGCACAGAGATGGTGTTTATAGGCTCTTCACCTAAAGAGTAATTGAGAAATAATCCCTTTTTCAGCTGTTGCTTGCTCTTGTTTTTCATGTCTGTGTGAAGGACAGCAGCCAAGTGTCTCATCTCGTTGTAGGAGGTTTTAGTTGTGTCAAAGCAGACAGGAATCTGATCTGAGCAAATATCATTTCTGTCGCTGTTGTTTCTACTCTCTATAAAAAAAATGACCTGACAGCCCCTTTCCTTCTTTTTGCCTTACGTATTCTTATGTAGTTAGGGGCTGGGTGATTTATGAAGCGCCTGGGTAACTGTATCTCTAGTGCTCTTCTGGGTACCAGCAGCAGTGTTTTAGTCTCAAGTACAGATGTTCCACTGAGGTCACGGCTGCGTTCGTCTATGAAGCAGCCAATATTTGTTATATAGTCGCCAAAATCAGACCTACGTTTTACAAGGTACTGTTCTTGCATGCGCTGAGAGATCACCTTTGCTATGTATAAGAAAAGAAAACAAATGCTTTTGGGTGCTGGGAACCTGTGACTGCAGGTAACGGGGGTGGAATTGTGTCCCTGCTGAAAATTAGGCTGTGTTCGCAGATATGCCAAGGAGATGCAACCAGCTCTAAGACCAAGGCTGACAAGCAGATGTTGCCTATCGCTCTGCTCCACCAGCCAAAGACCTTGTCTGTCTTACTGCTCCTCAGGCGTTTAAGCGAATGCCAATGGAGGGATGTGGCCTTTGTGTTGCAACGTCTTTCTGGAGAGAGATTAAACCACTTTGGGACTCGGAAATAGTTACTTAGGTGGGGGCTTCTGAGTGCAGAGGTGGACTCTGTGTCTCAATTTCCACGTTCAGTGTGCTGCTGTAGCAAAATGGATTCTTTGGGATAACCTCTTCCCCTGTGCTTGTAGCGTTAAGCTCCTCCGTGTGTCTGTTGGTCTTCCCCATGTATGCAGTCAATAACGCGGTCGTTCCTTACATAGCAGTACGGGCAATGGCTTTGCTTTGAAAACTGCGCTTTATTGAAAGATGGAAATGCACATACAGAATGGTCTGAAATGAATTAATCAATGGTGAAATAAACTTGGTAGAAAAATAACTCCTTCCCTTTCAGTTACGTGGTGTACCTTCTGTTGATCCTCTTCCTCATTCCTCATCCTTCAGGTCTAACTCTGAGTCTTGTGGCAGTGTAGTCCCCTTGAGCTCAGTGGCATTACTCCTCATCGATAGTGCAGCCAAGACTCTCAGCTTTGTCAGAATTATTTCTGCTAGTAGCTTTGTGGCAGTTGCCTGCTTTGTTTTTCCTTTTATTTCACAACTCTGTTAAGTTTTTCTGTGTTCAGCATCACTATATCCTGGTAACTGAGTTTCAAGCAGATTAAATATTTTTTCCTTTTTTCCTTTTTTTTAAAACTTTTTTTCTCCTAGAACAAGTAAATACCTATGCACACTGCAGCTGTCTGCCTTCAATGGGAGAAGACCTGAGCCTTCTGGCTTTGAGGACTCGGCACTGGGTCGGCCTGGAGGTGACCCAGTCTTGGCAGTCCATCCCTTCCAGTTCTTCTGAGCACTTGTGGTTCTCCTTCTGGTCTTTTGCCCAGGCCAGTATTAGGACCACAGCTGGGACTGCCTTAGCTTCATCTGATGCGACTAGCCATGCCCTCCAAAATCTTTCTTTTCTGTTCTTAGTTTGGGTCTATTGCTATATAGAATCATAGAATCATTATGGTTGGAAGAGACCTCAAAGATCATCAAGTCCAACCGTATACCCGATGCCACCATGCCCGCTAAACCCACTAAACCATGTCTCAAAATGCCACATCTAAACGTTTTTTGAACATCTCCAGGGATGGTGAGTCTACCACCTCCCTGGGGAGCCCGTTCCAGTGCCTAAATATCCTCCTTCACCTAACTTCTTGGCTGCCTTTGGTTTTCTCCCCCTCACTTCAAAAACTTCCAGTGCTTCTTGTATTCCAATGAATCTGCTTGCTTCGTAGATCTTACATGTACATGTGGCAATCATTTAACCTATGACTGGCATGCAACCTTTTTTAGAATTAAAGTCAGGCTTGTCTTCAGGACGCTGGTTAGATATTGTGTAGTTTGCTTTATCTGGTTGTTGTGGGGGTTTTGTGGTTTTCTTTCACTCTCCCATCCTCTGTCTCCATGTCTACAGTAGGGTTTCTGCTATGACATGTGGATTAACAATTTATGTTTTGTTTTACTCTTCCAAAATACATTGCTAATCAAACATCTTAAATGTTAAATCAGATTTTGGCGTGCAAGGTACAAGCAGTCTAGAAAGTGAACCTAAGAACGCTACAGCCTGCATGTCAAAGGGATGGCGTCGATGGGCAATACCCGCGCTGAGTGAGGACAGGGAATGTTGTCAGACCACTGTGGCCATACAGTCTACCGAAGACTGTAATCCTTGCCTTACCTCTTTAATTTCTCCACTTTTCAGTAAGTGCCAATCAGGGAATTGTTTTTAAATGTAGTTCTTTGCTGCGGCAGCTCCGCTAAGAACGGACTTGTTCAGCGCATAGATGCAGGTATAAATGGAAAAGAGCTTCTGAACCATTTCGTTGAGCAGTTATTATCTGCAGAACACATGCAAGTACAGGGTTGGTTTGTGGGGTTTGGGTCATAGGATGTACCCTTACGTGAAATATTGTGCTTCGCTTGTCCATTAAGGAAAGAAATGCAACGTCATGATTTAAGTGCGAACCCATACAAACAGCTTGTCGCTGTGAGCTGACGCGCAACGTAACTTTGATCTCTGATGCAGCAGTTCCTTGGTGTGCTGGCAGTACAAGTCGTTGGACATGCAGATGCATTCGTTTCATTCTACTGAATTATGAATGAAAAGAGGGACCTTCTAAATCATAAATCACATTGCAGACAGTTTTCAAGAGGCCGTATGCTTGGTGAGGTTGCAGATTAGCAAAGCAACTAATGGATCATGTTTTATCCTGTGTAATGGGTTAAATTTTGATCAATGAAACAAGCATTGCCCTAGGGAATTGCAGTTCTCGGGATCATTGTTGATGTGTGAAAGAGGGAAATTGGCTTTAGAAAAGCCTTCGGTAAGAGATGGGCTCAGTCCAGTTCAGATCGATAGTAAGGCTTATTCTTCTTTAACTGGGAATGGGCACAACCAGTCTTTCTTCGTAAAGCAGAGCCAAAGCGTGAGTGTAATTTAAAGAATATGCATACCTATTCAGCAATATATCTGTGTGTGCTTAATTGTTTTGGTTTTTTTTTATGAACCAGGGTCTTAATTCTGCTGGGATTTGCTGTCAGGCAGTAAGAGAGAATACATCAAAGACTGATTATACTTAAGCTTGTACATGACTCCATTAATAAGCTGATTTTATTGTCGTCTTTTGCCTGCTAACAAGTACGGCTTTTGTAAGTTAATTTTCTTGTAATTGGGATCGATGTTGTCAGAGGTTGTGTTGTTTTTTCATAGCGCATTGAATCAAGAACAAGAGATCAGCAGAGCTTCTGCGGTACCCTCACGGGCAATGTCAGCAAATGGACCATTTCTTCTTCCAGTCTTTTTTGGGGCTGTTATCAGGTGGTGGGGAATACAAACAGCAGGTTGTTATCATGGCATCATCCTTGATTCCAGGCTCCTACATCTGGGTATGTGTGTCCATACTTGCAGGCACACAAAATAAAGCGCCTGTTTGGTTTTATGGGTAAAAAGTGAAAGGGTCAGTAGTGGCAGATCTCAAAGGGATTTCCCTCCGAGTCGTGATACTGGTTTAGCTTCACAGATCCACCTGGCAAATGCAGTCCTTAGCCTTGGATCAGTTGGCTCAGAAAGCTTATTGGCTGTTAGAAAATGGACTTTCTCTAAAGGACCGTCTCTAAAGGACCTTCTCACAGCCACCGTGAGAGACTCCTCCATCCTTTGCATCATTGTTTTCAGCCATTTGAAAGTGCAATCATCTGTGTAGGAGATGAAACTTCTCTTTGATGGCCTGTTTGTTTACCATTCCGTGGTCTTGAGAGCTTTATAAATATTCAGTGATTGAGCCTTTCTGTCTTCCAGCTGGTACTTTAGCCCTCTTTTGCAGAAAGAAAAGCTAAGCCACTGAGACTTTAAAAATGGTGCTGTCTTGTAGCCTAGACCATGTAGGGATTAAAAATAAAAAGTAATTTCAGGTACTATACTCATCATACAGATGCTGTTTTAATTTTGGTGGTTTGAATGACCATAATGATATATTTTAAAAATAGCCTTTTCCCATCTCTTCTGGCTCTGGACAAAACAGATGCAAAATAAGGAAGGCAAGGGTGGGCATGGGGGAGGCATACGTGCAGCCTCCCTGGGCTCCCTGTTTTAGTTTAACTTTCAATACACGTTAAACTCTTGGGGCTTGATCTGGGAAATGGCTTTGGGGCCAGAGGTTGACCTGGCGCATCTGCTCCCCATCCTGCTTGTGGTCAGGTGTAGGTGTCTGGGCTGACAGAGCCAGTGTGTGGAGGCAGAGGTAAAGACTGCCCACATCCCTAAATTCCTTCTTTTTGGGGGGGCCTTAATTGCCTCAAGAAGGGCTTCTAGATTTTTGGGCTTTGTTTCCTCTCTGCTTTTCTGGCCCAACAAAGTCCTTGCTGTGCAACATCAGCAGAAAGGGCAAGTGCCCGTCAACGTGGATGAGGTGCTCCAACCAAATGTGTGTTGAAGAGCAAAAGGGGTGAGCACTGGTTTAACAGAAGGCAGCGGCTGCCACCCCGTTTTGTAAGGGGTCTGATCCTGTTCATGCATTTAACGTATGTTTTGAAAGCTCCTGTTGGGTTGATCCACTTGGGGAGCACGGAGGAATGCTTAATTTCTTGGTCCCGATGGAACTGAAGTTAATGCTGACTTGCTAAGTCTTGATAGTAGTTTTGTGAGGTCTGGTAGGTTTGAGGATGAGCAGTTGTTAGGGTCCTGGCAAGCTGTAAAGAAGAAAGCTTGGAGATGAGACGCTTTCAGGTTCAGGGATGGCAAAGTGGGTGTTTTCTCTTTTGGCATGAGCAACTTCACTCGACTTGAATCTCAAACTGGGTGCCCGAGTATAGTAATGGACCTTGCTGTGCTGATCATGTCAGATCCTCCAGCTTGCTTAAATAAATCCTGCCTACTTGCCATCAGAAGAGCGTGTAAGAGTTTTCCCTTGCAAAACAACTGATTATGTATCCACAGAGCATCCTCCTCTGGCCCCAATTAGAGGCTGGAGCCTATGTGTCTTGATGTATTTTGTGAGCGAGGGCTTGTTAATTGAGCATGTAAATGTGTAATTGTCTGGACAATTATCCAATTGAGTTGTTTTAGTTTGCATACGAATATGGGAGCACAGTCATGCAGTTGGGCTTAATTAAATATGTGTACTGAGCATACAGATGTGAACACCCTTAAAAAGATCGATCCAGTTGTGGTAACCTCCTCTTTTCTTTTGGTATCTGGATATGCTGATCTGAATGTTTTCATCCGTGTATGTCACATACCATAGTTTCTGTGTGACCTCTGTCCTTTTTCCTACTAAATGTGTTTTATTGGTGTGGGAAACGGTAGTTAGCATAGAAATTGTTCAGAGGTTGCTGTTAATGTATGTGCTGGCTTTTAGTGAAGTGGTACCTTGTGCTTACAGTGGTTGGTGCCGTAACACCTTTAAAACGGTTCTGTGCCATACAAAATATTAATTTGAAATGTGGGCGTTGGTTTGGTTTTGGTTTTTTTAGAGGAAAGCCTGCTTAAATAATGGGAGTTGTTGGCAGTTGCAGTCCAGTGCAACTTCTGAGAAGCGAAAAATGCCATTAAATTTGCAAATAACGGTACGCTTGAGGTTTTCTCTGCACTCGGGGGTTTCTCTGTTTGGAAGCTGCTGATTTGCAAAGAATGAGTGGTCTGGCAGCTTTGACCTTGCGATTCTTGTCCGTTGCAGTGAATAAACCCCCAAATGGCTCATGTTTGAGGTCTGCAGTGTTCATTTACTGTGAAAGAAAACACAGTAATACTGCTTTTCTTCATAACGTCTCCTTTTATATAGAATTAAAGACTTCATTCAGTCTTTTTGAGGGGGTTTTAAAAGAAGTATATAGGAAGGTAGTTTCAATAACATGCAAAAAGTTCCTGAATAGTGATAGAGCTGTGTCACTGCTGTGTACGTGTGAATGACAACTTTATCTAACCAAGGGTAGTCTGTTCTTATTCCTAGAACCACAGAATCGTTTGGGTTAGAAGGGACCCTTAAAGATCATCGAGTCCAACCCCCCTGCCATGGGCAGTGACATCTTTCGCTAGACCAGGTTGCTCAAAGCCCCATCCAGCCTGGCCTTGAACACATCCAGGAGGCTTTGCCTGCCAGGCTCAGGGCGATGCCGTAAATAGCACCTCTGGCAGGGGTGCGAACGGCATCAGAGTTGGGGATACCGTTTTAATCTGAGTGACAACCACTCCCCTAACGCCCTTTTCTCTTTATTTCTCTGCAGATGTCGCTCCTACGAGGATTGCTGCGGTTCAAGATGCTGCGTAAGGGCTCTCTCTATCCAGCGACTATGGTATTTTTGGTAGGTCAGGGCGTTTGGGAATTGTATGTTTGTCCTGTTCTTGTCTGGTTTGTAGGACTTGAATCAGGGTATTGCCAGCCCTACTATTTTAAACTAAAGCAGGTACAAGTATGCGGTAACGTGTAAGTGTACATATAAATGCAAGGACCTTGGTTTTTTGCTTATAAAATTCTCCCGAGGTAGTGAGAAAACGCTGGAAAAGGAGTTTACTGGTGTCAGGTTGTCCTTTCCTGCTTCTGCATCCTGCTGGTCTGTACAGGCAGCAGTCCCACTTTTATCCAAAATTGCCAAATTGCTTATGCCTGTCCCAGCTACTACCAAGCGGCAGCGTTTGTCCATTTTTGTTGGGCACTCAGTTTCAAAGGAGGATTGTATAAAGAGGATTGTGCATTTAGGCAGGGTTTAAGATATTCTTTCCAGCTGAATTGAGGCTTCAATTAAAAAGGAAGAGAAGTACATTTATGACTATGAGGATTTCACTGGAGATGACAGCAAGGGAAAAGAAGGCAGAAAGATTTGAGCTTGTGAAACCAGCAGCTGAGTAATCTGGATAAAGCTTAAACTAATCACTGTTATATGCATAATGAAAAAAATAAGGTAAATTCATTTTGGAGAGGAATTTAAGAAAGCACCTGAATAAAACCTTCTCCTTACAGTAGAGAGAAAGAAAAAGCGCTCCTAGAAAACCTGATTTCAGGCATTGTTATGTAGAATTTGAAGACTGCTTAAAAAAAAAAAAAAAACAAACCTTCAAAATTGAAATGAATAAACACTGAAAAACAGAAGCCTGATGTATATACTATAATACAGAGATTTCCCAAAGCTGACTGCAGGATTTCAGTGTGCAGTCCTTGCTGATATAACTGAAGAGCCTGCATCTCAATCCCTGGGGTGACGTCGTAAATCTCTGGTTTTCTGTTCAGAACAAATCCTTTGCAGGAACGCTGCCAAAAGGGAATGTATTAATATTGGCTCAGGGAAACAGGACCTCCTTCTGCTCTCATTTCCTCTGTAGAAACAAGAACAGAATTTGACCCCTTGCATGAAGTACCTCTCGCTGCCATAGTGTCACACTCTTCCTCGCAGGCACCTGGGAATGCTCCAGAGGAGATAAGCATGGTGTGTAGGCTTGCCTCTGGCCAACTTTGGTGGCCTCTGGCCAACCTCGATGGCCTCTGACCAACTTCCATCCCTTCCAAAAAAGCCCGATTGTCATTGTCTTCCAGTAAAAGGCCCTGAAATGAGATGGCAGTTACAGGCAGAAGAACCGTTTGGGTTTACGGGAGCTTGCATCAGTCACCTGCAGGTCTGATACCTCATCAAGGGAACGCAGTGAAAGCCACTGTCGGAAGAACAAAACTCTTCTGACGTGCCCTTGCTGCATGTGCCTGGTTCCACAGCACTCGGGCAAGGGAATGATGAGGACAGTTTAGTCAGGTCGGAAAAGGAGCTGAGAGGAGAAGAACCGAAGCAAAATGCTGTTCTTTTCCTTGTATATCCCACCTAGGAAGCAAAAGGCAAAGCTTGTCATCTTCAGTGCTGAATGCTTCAGTGTTCTGCCTTGACCTTAAATGCCAGCTGCCATATTTCCCATGGGAGACAAAATTACAGTGTTGAGTAATTTAAGAACATCTAAGAATCTTTTTTTAAGGGCAACTGCAGAATAGTATTCCTTTTTTTGTCCCCAACAAACCTCCTGGCCAACCTCGATGCTGTAAGCACGAGGCTTGTGTCCAAGATATGCAGTTTGAAACTGTACCGACCTGGAATTTCAGTTCAGCGTCCTGGTGGCAAAAGTCAGGTATTAACCTGAACTTTCCAAAAGTTCAAGGGTATTTTAGATTCAGGTTTGTATTTTACATGCCAGAAGACATTGAACAATAGTACTAATGGCTAAAAATGTCCGTAATAGATCCGTAAGTGCCCCATGAGTGCTATCCCAAATGACACAGACCTGTTCCCAAGAGACAACCTGTTTAAGAAAACCTGATAAAAGTCATAGGCTGATGATTGCTAGACGATACTCTTGTTTCTCTCAACGAACAGTCTGGGTTTGAGAGCTGCCTGAAGGCAGGTGGGTTTTGACTTCCCTCTTCTCTTTGCCTAGGTTCCTTCTGATGATGGGAGTTTTGTTCTGTTGCGGAGCTGGTTTCTTTATCCGAAGGCGGATGTACCCTCCTCCACTAGTAGAAGAACCTACTTTTAACGTGTCTTACACCAGACAACCAGTCAACACTGCATCAGGTCAGAGCCTGCTCATTAAGCAAGTTTCACTAATTTCTTACATTTGCCAAGGCGTTCGACAAGGGTGGGTTTGGGGGTTTGGTTTCGTTGGGTTTTTGGAAACTGTGGGATTTGGACAAGGGATTGCGCTGCACTAAACCATGCAGCCTCCTCCTGTGATGAGTGAAGTCTTCTGCCTCTCAAAAAGCGTAATTCAGCTGCAGTGTACAGAAGCGTTTTTGAAACCCAGGGTGACAGGACTTTCAGTTCCCTTCTGCTGTGGTTCCTAATGCCTTTACAGCTGCGTGTCCATGCATGCAAGGAGGCTAGCAAGTTCTGGCTTTGCAGCGTAGACAAAATGATAGGTATCCAAAATGAACAGTGCCAGGAAGAAAGAGTTTTAAATACAGTTGATAACATCTGGCAGAGGTGAAGGAAAGCCTAACACTTTTCTTCCACGATCTGGCTGTCTTGCAAGTCTTCTCTTTTTCATTTGCCTTCCATTCTCTGTGCTACAGTTTTTTTCTGCAGCAAAGTGGTCCTTCTCCCCTTGTTAGTCTGATTCCTGTCTCTCTGGTCAGTAAAGTCTGCAAGCATCAAGGAGGATCTACCTAGTGATGGCTTCTCTGGGAATACCTACCGCTTTCTAAGTTTGTTATTTCTTCCTTTCTGGCTGTTAGGTAGTCTCAGTTGGGAGAATCCTGCAAAATAAGACTCACCTGTAAGCAGAAGATGTTTGTGCCTTATGGGAGCATTTTGAATCCAGCTGTCTCTAGCTGGAAGACCTTCTACAGTGCTGAGATTTTAGCTGAGTGCACACCAGCGCTTGCTTTCTCCCTGCCTGAGCAAGGCCAAACTGAGGCATTTTTAACCACTCTGCAGATTGCATAAGCCAGTGCTAATTTGTGCCAGCGAAAGCACACGCACACGTCTGCAGGCGCCCTTGGTGCACTGACATTTTTCCTCCCAGGTTGTCATTTTATCGCACGTTGTATTAGAGAGAACTGAAGCCAGAGGATAATTATCTTTTCCGACAACTTTTTTTTTTGGAGTTGGCAATTTGGTTGTGTTTCATACTGGCTTGGAAGTGGAAATACAACTGAATATTTTGTAATGAGAAGGAAGATCTCTCTGAAAATTTAGTGCCTCAAACCTCTCTATCAAAAATTGTCTTCTGAATCATTACATCTCTGTGCAATACTGTGGCTGCCTCAAGACAGCCTCCTTAGAAAAGTGTCCTAAACCCCTCGTAGGGGGTTTAAACCCTCTAACCCCCCTAAACATTGTGCAGAGATGCAGTGTTTGGGCTCTCCCCGCTGTCATGCTGGCTATTGCACACCTGCATGCCTTCTTCAGGCTTTGGAAATGCTTTTTCTTGCATCCTTAAGCATGTCCTTATAGGCATGCATTTCCCCACCTCTCTCTCACAGGTCTAAATGGATAAAAAGATGTTACAGACACAAACTGACACTTTATTCACCCTCTTTTTGTTTAAGAGGGTTTTTTAGGGCTTCCATTCTGCATCTGTTTTTCTGCTTGACTCAACAAGCATTTCCACAGAGAGTATTTATTTTTCAACAGTGGAGGGTTGGCGGGGAGCCAAACTAACTAAACTAGTATTTTTAAGCCTGAAAAATTACCTCAAGGTTATGTGAACAGAGAGCGTCTTTGGCTGGACTGGCAAATCCCAGATTTAATTTTAGAGCACGGTTTTATTTTTTCGTGACACTTCATGGAACACAAGTTGTGGGTAAATATAAAATAAGCACAAGCCCTTTGACGACCTGCTTATGCCACCTGCTTCCAGACTTAAAAGCGTTGGGCTCTGAGCTAACCCCACCAATTTATTTTTTCTCTTACTTTTTTCTACTATTCTAGGAATATACAACAGCAAAAGCAATGGGAATTAGTAGTCAAGCAAGTTCTCCTTTTCTGCTAGCTCCTCTTCCAGATTTGGTAGCAGTAGCCAGTTTACTGTTGAGGTGGAGCCCTTGAAGCGTGGCTCCTTGCCCATCGCCCTCCTTCCTTGCAGAGATAACGGCAGCATCTTCTGCCGTCCCAGCAGCAGCCTGGAAGCAGGAGTGCTTTTTCTGTGGGCCTGACTGGGGAAATGAATTGAACACCTCACCTACAAGCAGCAGTTGGAAGACCTGATGGTATCTTTCACTTCAGGCCTGGCTTACATAGCCCCAAAGTGGCTAGAAAAAGTTGGATCCTTTTGTAGACGCTTAACAAATACTTACCGAGCTGATCCCACAAGGAAGTTGATATTCAGGTGGTGTTTTCTGGTGGGTTTAACGAACTGAAAAAATATCTCAAAAGATTGATGTCCACACTTGCCTCACCTCCCCAAATTCAATAATAATACGCTGAAGTTTTAATGAAAACAGTTGTTTTCCTAAAGAGCAAGGTGCAGTGAGCTACCTCAACCTCTCCCATTTCCCCATGCAGATGGAAACTGCAGAAATGCAGAGCTGGGCAGGATTTAACTTTAAAACAAAAATGCTTAAGAAAAAGGCTACAGAAGAGACTATTAGCCCCAAGTTTGGAGAGGTAGGACTTGGCTCCTGTTCCCGGCCTGGCTCTCCCGCAGCCATGTGCCAATGCTCTCCACGGAAGCAGAACGAGGGCTTCTCATCGCTGTGGCAAAGGAAGAGGCTGCAGAGCAACCCTCTTTGCTCAGACGGGCGAAAGGAAAAATCATTGTGGTGGTGTGTTAAAAATTATTGTGTTAAGAAGGAAATAGCTGTGTTCCCAATCTGCTTTCCGTCCTCTTTACTCCCAAGGGTCCAAACAAAGCTCCCTAGGCGGAGACCCCAGGCTCTGGGACAGTTTGCGTCCCCGTCCCTTACAGCTCGACCCACCTGATTCAGTATTGTAAGGACACGTTGTTGGGTTCGGCATGTAGCTCCTTCCTGAACGCTTGAAATACTAAAGGGTGTTTAAAGCTTCAGGAGGCCTGGGTTCCTTCTGTGGCAATACCGAGTCCTAGTGTCACTAAGTCATGGAAAGGAATGATTGATGGCAAAATCCTTTAGAGGTTGTGTCATTCTAGGAAAAACAGACTAGCACCATAAGAAGAAAACCTGTTGCTCAGCCATGATTTTTTTTTTTTTCTTTGCGATCCAGCTTTATTTAAACAGAGAGAAAGAGAAGAAAACTAATTTACATCTTCAGATAAACACAGTCTCTGACTTTATTTGCTGGAATTGCATTAAGTCGTCTTCCGCCACCGCTGTGATATCTGAGGAGGGTTACACGCCACCTTTGTTGTTCCTCATGGCAGCCGTCTCTGTTACTCCTCATGTGTCACGGCTAAGGAATTTTGCATTTGATCGTACATTTCCTTTCCTTGTTCCTGCAGGCTCCAACGTCATTTCCTAAATTTAATCTGGGCAAAGCAATCTTGTCCCATTGTGTTAGCCAGCCATAATTGGCTTCAGCTTGGGTTTTTGCTTCGTACATGCTTACTCCTTAGCTGTATTGTGCCTAGAAGGGAAATTACCTCTTTGAGACGCGTTTTGGCTTACAGGCAGATCCAGTACACCACAAAATAATCTGTAACTTCCTAAGACTTGACACCTAAGTTAAGGCTGCAGTGGAAACCCCTTTGTCCATCTGGGATCCCACACCTCTCCTCTCTGCAGGCATGGCAGCTTTTCTGTCCGGGGAACTGAGCAGGGCTTGCTGTTTTCCCTTTCACATAGAAAGCCCTTTGTTTCACTAAATGCTTTTCATTGCACACAAAAATGAAACTTTTTGGTGAAATCTCAAGAAGTGAATGTAGTCCTGCAAGCCTGGGTTTTCTCTGGAATGGAAGGAAGGTGGCTCCTTGTCTTTGATGAACACTTTGAGAAAACTTGTCCGAGTGTGCAGAGCACAGGCCCTGGAAGAGCACGACCTGATGCCGCTGCCGTTGTTGATACCTTTTCTCTCCTTTTCTTTCTTTCAGGGTCGCAACAATCCGGAGTGCCGTATTACACAGATCCAGGTGGACCTGTGATGAATCCCATGGCTATGGCTTTCCACGTCCAGCCCAATTCCCCACAAGGAAACCCGGTTTACCCACCCCCACCTTCCTACTGCAACACACCACCTCCTCCCTACGAGCAGGTGGTGAAATCCTCCACGTGAGGACTCTCTGGCTCTCTGACCTGACTGTGTGAGAAGAAGGTGCCATTGCAAAATGACCGAGACGGAGGGCATCCGCCCTTTTGAACACTTGCTAGTTCTCCAAGACCTCTCTCCCTCCCTTCCCTGCACCTTTCCTCATTAAAGTTACTTGCAAAGGGGCGATTTTAAATATTTTTTTTTCCTTTTTTAGTAGAAGTGGATTTTTTTTTCTTTGTCTTCAAAATGAGAGAAGTCGTCTTTGTAATGCTTTTAATGGAAACCTATATTTAAAACCTGTATGTCTTTCTCTTTATTTATTGTTCGTTTCAATCAGGGGTTTAATTGCGTAGTGGCAGGCTACTGATAGCAGTTCTTTATGCAACCCCAGAGTGATGTGCACTCTCCTAAGACCCCATAGCAGAAACGCTCTCATCTAAGGGAAACCTTGACGGTGGTGAGACCCGGCACAGGTTGCCCAGAGAAGCTGGGGCTGCCCCATCCCTGGAAGTGTCCAAGGCCAGGCTGGATGGGGCTGTGAGCAACCTGCTCTGGTGGGAGGTGTCCCTGCCCATGGCAGGGGGTTGGAACTGGGTGGCCTTTAAGGTCCCTTCCAACCCCAACCATCCTGTGATTCTATGATAAATGGCAGAGAAATAGGGTAGAAGTAGAAGAGGCAGGGAAATGCTTTTGGCAGAAATGGTGACTACCGTCTTTTTCTTTTACGATTTTTTGGTACCGGTTGGTTCTGATGCACAACAGAAAGACGCTGTGATAGAAGTCACTGTGACCTGAACACCAGCTTTGGTCGAGTCTTGGCAGGCGCTTTGCCAAGTGCCCTAGGAAAGAGGGAGTCATTACTTTAAATGACGCATCTAAAAAGTGAAGGACTGCGACTTGAGTATTTCTTGGCCAGCACCTGGACTCTGCCCGTGTGGTCGGCATCCTGACTCCCCTTGTTTTGCCAGCAATGATTGTATGAAACAGCCGATGACCTCAGCGTTGGTAGTGACAGGGAGGTGGTACAACCTCAGAGCTACTTGTGCTTGCGCCCCTTGACAGAACAGTTAGAAACACTGAAATATGTAGGTAAGTTCTTCCCTAAATTGGAAAAGAATTGCAGTAAGAAGGAATGGGAGTACCCATCCAGGTCTGCTCCCTTTGACACTGATGGGAGTTTTGTCCCTGAGAAATAGTGGCTTTCATTACGGTCTTACTGCTGCCACATAGAGTACCGAGCAGAGCTGTCAACTCCAGGTGATGGACCTCCAAAAAGGCTCTCCTCCCTAGGTCAGGCAAATAAATAACTTTTTTGGGTCTGGTGCTTAAGAGCAGTTCCTTGACCTGATGCGCAGATGGTTTGCCTGTCAAGGACTCGTAGCTCTTTGTGCGTTTTGCTGCGAGTGGCCCCAGGGTTCCCAAGTCACCGTCTTGTGCTCTTGGCTGACTCTCCGAGCGACCACAAGTCAACACCCTCAAATAAACGCAGAGTCCCTTTACCTGTGAGGGCTCTCGCACCCGTCAATGTGTAGCAACAATGTGAAGCTACTCTGAGACAGGACTACATGCTAATGGGACCTTCTCCCCTCACGCATGTGAGGCTTTCCCTTACTGTGCATCGTAATAAGGGACAAAGCAAAGTACTTCTGTGTGCGCGGTGCTGGCTCAGCAGACACCGGAGATAACAAAAAAGTGCGTTTTATATACGATTACTAGGTCCATCTGCACACCACAACGGTGTAGATTTTCTAAATTAGTGTGCACTTGAAGTTTAAAGCTGCGTATGTCACTGAATATGGTTGTGGATACACGACAGCATTTTCTAAAAGCAAATCCAACCTTTCTGTCAACAGAAATGACTGCAGACCTCACGTTAGTAGCTAGATGTTGTTAAGTCCTTTTGTATTACGAAATGTATCTCTGACAGCTGGCGTTTTCCTGGACACATTGAATGGGAGCCTTTTATAGTGAATTCTTACGCTGTACATTGAAATTCAACTTCTGGTGAAGTTTTCCTGAAGTTTGGCTGGTTTATTTGCTAGTGTTGACGGATGACACTACCTCTTACGACACACGCACTCCTCTGCTAGCAAACTTGCTTGGTCTTTTGAAAACACAGCACCTGTATGAGAATCCATATGACTTACTTGCCAACTGTTTACATGCCTTTCCTCTTGTTGTCTTGCTTTTGGAAGTTTTTAGGCTCGTTTTCTTTTATTTTTTTCCCCTCTTAGTTTAAAAAAAAAAAAAAAGAAGTGGGGAGAGGGAAGGGAGAAGCCCTGTAACTTTCGGTAGGGTGCTGTCAACAAGGTGAAGTTGATTGGGAGTGTACGTTGCATGTTTTGCAAGGTTGGGTTGGTGGGTTGGAGGATGGATGGAGCAGACGTCGGTCTTTCTGCAGGCTCGGGGGCTTCTATTGCTCATAAAACTTGTGCGGGCTTTCTTTTGAAATGCATTTTATTAAAGTAAGATTGGATGTTGCTGTACCTCTAGCCTTCTTCATCGCTCTTTTCCTGAGCTGTATGTTTAAAGTTCTTTATATGAGTGAACAGAGTTCAGAGTGTGACTTCTTGTGTGCGGCGGCGGAGAGACGGCAGGGCTAATGCCACCGAGAGGTTTGTACCCGACAGCACTTTAGCAAGCCAGAGGTGAAACTGCTCAGCAGCAAGCGGTGCTGACGGGTCGGGTGTGCAGTCCCACCGGTGAAGGAAAACATCCTCTTCCAACAGGATTTTACTTGGCAGTGGTGATGCCCGAGGAGCTGCCAGCTGCTGCAGCTTTGCTAACCTGAGCTTCCCCGTCGTGTGTTGATGCTTTATCCGTCGGGATTCCCGTGTCGGATTCTCTGGGTGCTGCTCCTGTGTCCTCTCTCTAACACGACAGAGACTTTTGGTGCCTCAAGGACAAGGCAGGGTGGTGTTTTTGACTGCAAAATCAGGTTGGTGCTGGTGGCTGGGAGCCGCGGGGACATGTGGGGGGCACTGCCCTGCCCCTTCCCGGGGACACCAGAGCAGGGTCCGGGCCTGATCTCACCATCCACATCAGGAAGGTGCTGTAATGTGTTGTGGGGCTCAGTCGCCTGGTTCTTGCAGAGGCGTTTGATACGGGGGGGTTAAATGCCTTGAACAGGGCTTGGGCAGAACAGAGATGCTTAAGCTGAGACATGAGCCTGAGGGGGAGCCAGGAACGTAATCGCTACCCCCTTGAGGTCCTTTCTTCAGTTGAGCATCCTCAAAAAAGTTGTCTGATGTCCCTGTGAGGGGGCAGTGATGGGGAGGAACGTGCCTAGGTGGGTAAGGAAACCTTTGAGGTCACTGCTGCTGTGACCCTGGCAGAAATGGGAACGAGCAAGGGGTCAGTCTCTTTCTGACGCAATGAAATCTCCAACTATGCTGCTTTGAGAGAAAAGGCACCACAGGGACTCGTCGTACACCATGCTGTAGGGCTGGTGTGGCCAGGCCTTCGTTCGTCCAAGGTTTGTGGGACAAGCCCAGGCTGTGCTGCGGGATGGGGAGGGAACCTGCCCCGTCCTGTGGCTGGGCAGTTGGTTTCTCAGCCGGAGGTTTCGCTGTCTGTCCTGCCTCAAGGAAGAAGAGCGAAGGTTGTGGGTGACTGGTGGTGCTCTGCTCTCTTTCCTCCTTGGGGACCACGCAGGGAGGGACCAAGCGGAGGTTTTTATGGACCCCATGATCCTCGTGTGCAGCTTGTGCCTCCAGGTACGTTCGTTGTCATCAAATTTGTCTCTGACGAGCTATTAAAGGTGGTGGTCCTGAGCCGCTGTAGCTCTCACAGGGCGTCGGCCATCTCCTCATGCAGCAAACCTTCCCCACCTCGAGTGTTTTCAGGGCCACGGACCTGGCCACGTTTCTGAGCAGATTCCAGCTGCTCGTTCTTCTTCCACCATCGCTGGTGAGACCAAAAAGCTCCATTTGCTTCCCTTCCTATCAGCTGGCAGGGGGTTCTCCCCTGTAGGTGTGAGACCTACATGTGCTCCACACCCATCCACCCTGCTCCTCCTGAACTCTTCAGCCAGTGCTGCCCTACCTCCGTCCCACCACCTCCGTCCCACCACCTCCCTCCATCCCCCTGGCCATGTGCCTCCCAGGTCAGAGCGGTGCAGGGTGTGGACTCTCTTCTCCAGGTGGAGGGAACAGTTTATTTCTCAAGTGTTTTTTTTGGATCGTTACTTGGACTGGTCTGGCTACAGCTCCCAGAACACCTGGAGATTTGTTTTGGATTATGTTAAATCAATTGGCTGCCTGATGAGCGTTAAGGGGAAACACTTGGGTCAGACATATCCCCGCTCCTCCACACCTCTTTGGTGGAACAGAGCTTCTTAAATCTTGGTTTAGGGGGCAAACTGAGGGTGAGGAGGGTGGGGAGGCACCACCTGCCTCCGTCATGCGTGTAACCCCCCCTGCCGCGGGCGGCAGCCACGAAAGCCCAGCAGCAGGGGAGAGATGCAGCCCGGCAGGAGGTGCCTGTCAGATGCATTGCAGCCCGGGAGGGGCAGAAACGCACAACTTGATGGGTTTCGGCAGAAAAATCAATCCCCACCCCTGACCGGCCGTCCTCGATGCCTGCAGCCCCGTCTTGCGTGGAGGGCTGGCAGGGCGGTTGGTGCAGAAGGTGCTGGTGGGCTGGGGTAGG
>NW_009630720.1:0-31924 GCF_000690535.1 Cariama cristata | reverse complement strand
CTCTGGGGGTTTGGCAGACAGTGGTTAACAGCAGCCTGGGGTTGTTGGGGGGTTGCTGTGGTTGGAGCGGGGAGAAGAGGAAGAACACACTTGTAGTACCATTTTCTTCTAACTAGCTACTCTCAGGAGTAAGCAGGGGTGCAGAGTGACTCCATGGTGATGGGACCAGCCTCGCAGATGCTCCGTCTCCTGCCTATCCCAGGAGACTTGGGGAATGACTTTCCTTCAGCTTTTGGTTCCCACCCCCCCATATCTCCTTTCAGCCCTGCGGCGGGCGAGCATTCGCGATGCTCCCCCCCTTCAGAAGAAAAGCAGCATCAGGGATTCCTTTTTTTTTTTGTCCTTCAGCAGGGCTGCGAAGGCTCGGTGAGCAGTCGGGCTGAAGCTCACCCTTCAGCCTCTGGTGCCACGGCTCTGGCTTCCGCAGGCTCGCACTGAAGGCAAGGGCTGGCTCTTGCCAGAGCATCTCCCCGGCACAGGAGATGCTGGTTTTATCCCAGGAAAGTTATGTTTTCTTCCCATAAAGCGCCTTCCCTCCAACATCCTTGCTGCCGTATGTACTCTGGAGGGAAGGCTCCGTATTCGTGGGTGAATTAAGTTCATTGCAGGCTGAAGGTTCGTAAGGTTTTTGCTGCTGCTCCTTCTTCAGCCTTCCAGCAAATAACGCAGCCCCAGCACTCGCCGTCAGGCCCAGGGCAGCTGAAACACCTCAGCACCCATCGGCTGAAGCCGCTGAAATAGCACAAATCTCATGAACAGCTTTTTGTTCTCCATTCTGCCCTCCACCTCCTTCTCCCTGGTGTGACTTGGGTGCCCCGTAGCCCAAGGTGGGCAAATGCCACCGGCAGCCTCCCGCGGTGCCTTCCCTGCCTCGGTAATTAGCCCCCTGACTCGTTAGTTGTGCTGGAAATAGGAGCCGGCTGGACAAGGAGGGGACCAACCCTGCCATTTCTGTTTGGGGCTGCCAGGCAGCTGCGCCAGTGTTTCGTTAGCACTTCAGGAAAAGATAATGTAGCGACAAGCTGTTGTTTTGTTGTTTTGTGGGTGGTTGGGTATTTTTTTTTTCCCCTTTTCTTTACAGCTGACACTGCTGTGAAAACAAACAGCTGGGACTACGTTTTCCAACACAAAAGACTATGTGAAGAAGCAAGGAGGTATTGCTCTCTTTTCCCTCCTTTAAAACAAACCAACCATAAAAAAAAAATCCAACCCCAAAACCCTCAGCTGGGTTATTTTGGTATGCACATACCCAAGAAACCACGTTTTGGCACACAGGTCAGCCAAGATAAAACACCTTGTCAGATAGTGGAGCCTTACTTTTTTAAAATATTTTTTTTTTCATTTTTCTTTTTCTGGTCTGACTAACTAAAGCATCACTGCTAATTCAGTAGGTGAGAGAAATGGGCCAGGATGTCTTTGCAGGCCCCGCGGCTGTGGGAGCCCTCCCCTCCGATGCCCTCTCGCTGGGCTTTGAGATTTGGGATTTTGCAGTTGTTTGGACTCTTTGCCAGGGAAACTACTCCAGAGACCCCACTGCAGGGGAAGATCCAGCTTAAGTAGCGAGATGATGCGAGAGAAGTCACGAGGATACCTGTACGTATCTCCATCTACGTCTCTCTCTCTCTCATTTTTCTCCTGCTGCCTAACCTGAGCTTATCGAACAGCTACAGCTGGATTTACGGCAGCCCACTTACAGATGTCAAGGAGAAGCGGTGGCTACAGACAGGTCACTACTGCTCCCTGCGCACAAATCACAGTTGCTCTGCCTGTGCTTGGGAATTAACCTGAAATCAAGGAAAACAAATGTGAGGAAAAAAGTGAACAATTTTACCAGGAAAAAGACCGCTGGGCCAGGGCTGCTGCCTCGCTATTACCTGACACACAGCACACCCCCTTCCACCTCCCTAGCCTGACGTTACAGAGAACTATTGTGCTAGAAAAGCCCCAACGCATTTATCTAGCTACAGCTGAATTTGTACAGATTATCTTCAGGTCCCTACCTACAGACCAGAAAGAATGCTACTGATTCCAAAAAAAAAGCTCTCGGTGGCAAAGAGTGACACGTGGGGGTTTGTGAAAGAGAAATCCTGCCCCTTACTTGCAGCATACTTGAAGTTTCCTCATGTTAAAGCCTAGCTAGAGAAAAACATTGAGCTTTCTCAAAGCTGGAAAACAGATGTTAGTCGGGTGGACGGAGAGATTTCATACACATGTTCTTAAAAACCAGTTAAATCACGAGTCAGGCTTTAGCTGCAAACTCCTCAACAGGACCTATGTGACCAGAAAGGAGAGCAACGCTTTGCACTAAGCAGTGTACACTAAAAATCATCCGGGAGAAGCAGCAGTAAAGACATCTGCAATGCTGGTAAAAGGTGAAGGTTAACAAAATTTAAAAAAAAGGGATTTGCCCACTCTCTAGCCTGGGTTTCATCCTGCAGGACTATGAGAGCGGGAGGTGGTTCAGCAGTCAGATCAGAGGGACAGCTCTCGCCACAGTGCTGGAGGGAAGGACGGAGGACAACAGGAACCAAAGAATCACACAAATTACCACCACATAGCTTGATCTTTACTAATAAAGCCAAACAACAAAACATCAGCATTTTTTTCCTCTTTTTCTGCCCAAAGAGCATCTCCATTTTTAACACTACTGCTTTTTGCAACAGATGGACTATTACACACAGAGAAAGCAAAACCAGGGAATATTAAGACATTTTCCACATTTTTTACTTTGATGTGGTTTCTGAAAACAATGCCTTGGTGAAATGCATTTTTTTCACCTTCACGCAGTCTCTCTTCTTAATGGGCCACCTAGATATCGCAACGCTGTGACGAACAGAAAGGAGGAGCCACGGGGAAAGTCACGTCAGGGAGACAAGGCAGACGCACTGTCCAACGCTTCCCCATTCGATACTTTACGTTTGCAGTCTTGCTCAATTCCAAGAGGATTCTGCGGAGAAAGACGGTGCCAGGCCCCACCGCAGCAGAAGGCTGGCCATGGTACAGAAAGAGCTGACTTGCTCATTGTCTTGACGGGTGCACTCAAGCATCTTGGAGGCTCTGCTCAGTGTTAAGCTGCTCTAAGTGTGCATATACCTATATATTTTTTAAACCAGCAAGTTTTCATTGCCCTTGGGCTGCAGCCAGCCAAAATCACCTCGCAGCGGTGCCATTCCAATCTCAGCAGCCAAGGCAGCCTATATGTATAGGATTACTGAATGAAAAAACCTGCCTCTTGACCCCCTCGTTAAGTGGTCGCTCAGTACAACACATGCTTGGGATTTGCCGGGAAGGCCGGTGGCTTCTGTTCTGTGTTCGCAGGTGGTTCTGGCAAACCTGGCAAGCCCCTTCCCTCTTAACCCCCCTGCAACATGCTCTGCAGTCGTGGCGGAAAGAAAGAAAAGGGGTGGGGGTGATGTGAAACAGGATCAGAGCTGCCATCTACCTCCTTCGGAGAATTTCTGTGAGACTTCAGCCTGGGCATGTTTCCTCCCTGGCTTATCTATGGGCAGGATCAGCAATCCCCAGGCTGAAGAAAGAAACTCGGAGTTAGATCTTGGCATGCTTGCCACAGAGGAGCAGCTGGTCTCACTCTGCACATCGCCTCCCGTCATCATCAGCTCTCCCGCTTCCTTGCTGATCCCTCCGCTTTCTGTCGCTCTGCTCCGCTTTGCTTCACCCCAGCCGCTTGCCACGCAGCCTCCCTCAACTCCTGCTGCCTTTCAGCATTTTTCCCTCATCCCTGACTGTGCAGATGCCACCAGGTTTGGTGTCCCCCCACCTCATCTTCCGCCCTTTGCCAGAGGGGTGGAAAAGTCTCCCCGTGTTTTAGTCCTCCCCGACAAACCAGCAGAGGAGCTACGCTGTGACATTAAGCTGTCCCTGCACTGGCACCGCTGCTGTTGCCCAGCAGAACTGAATACGGAGATTATTAGCAAACATCCTCGTGGCTTTGGCAACGGACACTATAAAGTTCAAGGAAGTCACCTGCTACCATTCAGAGATTTATGCAGGAGCAACAAGGCATCTTCAAGCCCGATGGCAAACACTGGTGCTCAGCAGATGGCCCACAGGTCACGTATATCCCGACGCACGCCTGAAAGGTCCAACTCTGCCATCTGTCACGCTTGCACCCGACAGAAGATATCAATTAAAACAAGCTCCTGGAATGACAGAGCACAGCAAGACCTGGGGGAAGGATGACAAGAGAGCTTGAGCGAGTGAGAGTGTGGTACGCTTACTTACCTCTCTCAAGCAGTAAGTACTTACTACCTGGAACATCTAAGACTGCTGTAAGTACACTCGGAGTATGTCCCACTTCTCCTCCCACACCGGCGGCCCTGGAGACAGGTCTAGTATTTCACAAGCCCACCACACTACCAGGGGAAGCAAAGCACTAGCAGCACAGTTAAAACTAAAGGCAAAGGGCTTTTTCTGTTTGGATTTTAAGATGAAATAAACTTCAATTACAGCCTCTAGCAATGGTTTCCTGTTGCTCATTAATCTTCCGCAACCTCCACAAGCAGCTGGTATTTATCGCTCCTGTCATACTACATGGGCTAAATGCAGCGGGGCTGGGAGAGGGAGGGAAGGGCCCAGAACAAATCACGGCCGTGATTTGGAAGCAAAAGTCACCCCGAGTTACCAGCATGAGAAACTGCCCTGACGCCCTCCCTTACTCATTTGTATACTAGATGCTGCAGGAGAGGTTTATTTACAAGTCCACGTAGAGGAGAGAAGCACAGTTACACCATCCCTGCTCTGGTGTTGGTGGCAGCGGGAGGTCAGTATGGGTGATTCCACCTGCAGTTTAAGCTCATGCCGTGGGTTGGGGCTTTGCCGAGGTGGGGAGAAGCATCTCCACCCTGCTGTAAGTGCCTGACACACTCACCAGGTATCAAAGGGAACTTCTCTTTCAGGCTTTCAAAAAAAACCCTTCCACAACAGCAGCAAAAGACAAGTCAGGTCCCTTCCAACCTGCCAAGTTCCTGAAAATAAAAGATGTCCTCATATCTCTCCATCAAAAAAGGCTGATCTCCACCACCTTAGCTTTTAGGGAATGTGGAGAAAAATGCAGAAAAATATGAACATAAAACGTTTTTCATCTCTTTTTAAAGCTGCCGCGCTCACCGGTGAAGCTGGGGACTGTCCTGCAGCAAACTCTCTGGCATAAGGTGGAACTCTGGGTAACCACGCTGCAGAACGCGACGCTGCTGTTGTGAGTCATGCACAAAGGTACAGGATGGAGATTCACACAGAGACCAGCTTTTTGCTAACAACAAAAGACTCGAATCAACACACAACACCAATAAACATGCAGAGCATGTCAAAGACCTGAAGAAGACAAATACAACGGAAGAGAGAAAGTTCAAAACTTGATTTCTCTTCTCCTACATCTGAAGGTGTCACTTTAACAGAACTGAAATGTGGCTTCTCCCATTCATGCTCTAATGACTTCATGGTCCTTTGGGGCAGGGGGGGGTGCGAAAAGGGGTTTATCCATCCGTTGGTTCAGGGTCGAGTTGGTTCAGTATCAGAGGCACTAAACACTCTCATCTCTTTTGGCATAGTTTCCTTTCAAAACGATCTTTTAGCTGTCCTGTTCCACTTTGTTTTCCCTCTTTTGAGGTCCAAGTTCAAACGCTGGAAACTGGGAAGTCTCCGGTACTGAAATATCTGAGAGGAAGTGAATAGCTCCAGCCATGCCTAAAACATAACGAGAAAGAGATCATTGTGCACCTTTGACATTAAAATAGCACAGACCACAGCAAAGGCAACAGTGCCTGTTTGAACACCTCACTACAGCTGTTTTTTGAACAGGAGAACTTAGGGCCTACAGAAAGGCAAGTTCATCTGTACTTTGCCCAGGAAACCAAATTTCACTTGAAAAGATGAAAGGCAAGAACCAAGATCTCTCTGCTACTATCTTTTCAGCTGCAAAACCTTAATGCTAATTCAATTAAGAAAAAGTAAATCCCAATTTGGATTGTCCCTCAGAATTTGAGCAGCTCTTGCTTGTCATTTCACTGGTTAAAAAACAAAGGCAAAACTTTACTATACTTGTGATGTCTAGATTCATTTTTTTTGCTGTTCATAAAGAGAGTGCTTCAGGCTCTGGACGATAAGACCAGCATCACCTAATAAAACTCTTAGGGTGGCAGACAACAGAGGTACCCACAGCAGGAGGGTGTACAAACACAAGCTCAGTTTTATGATGAAGCTAAAATCCTATTTTGTCAACAGCTAAGCACATACAAAGGAACCTTCCTGAAATACAGCATCCGATGATGCAAATGAAACGATTAAGACAATCCCGTAAGGTGCACGTGCAACTTCCACTGAAAGTGTGCACGTACATGCAGAATCGGGCAACTTCACATACAATTTTGGCTACAAAAACTCTCCAAAATTAAGACTTCTTTGTCTTAAATTTGAGATTTCTAGGTTCTTCCAAAAATAAATAAATAAATAAATCACCAGCTAAAAAACTAAAATGAAAGCTGTACGTCAGCATTAAAGCACAATTGTTGGCACTACTTCACCTTCTCAACAAATTTCAAAGCTCTTATACAACAGATTGTATGCCTGCTTTTTTCCCCTCTACAACTGCATGCAAGGGAGCTCTCGGGAATAGGAATACTTCTACTTTGCTCCCTTAAACATTAAGAGAATAACCCTGTATTTAGAAGGGATGCACATAGCTACTGCTCTCTTGTGTTCACACCTTGGATTGGTTTCTTTGTGAAACAACCCTATTCGGTCTGCTGTAATTTCACATATTTGTGATGGGTGGCACACTAGGCTCGCTGTTCATGAAGCAGCAGCACTACTTTAAATCCTACTCGGGTCTGTAATTCCTTGCCCCTGCTTTTCTAAAATGTAAGGATGAGACAGGGAATAGAAAATAAACTACAAATAAATAAATAAATAAATAAAATACAAAGCTCTAAGAAAGTATTTAGGAACATCTTTGAACTTACAGAAAAGCCCCTACGAACTCTGCATTTCTTTTCTGCTCAAGTGATCTGGGTCCATGTTAAAACTCGCTTTGCCTTGCTTTAGTATTGCCGCAGACAAGGTCTAGTTCTGACAAGCCAGCAACTACTTTGAGAGCCCAAACCCACAGTTGCTCCTCTGCGACAGAACTGTTGCCCGAACTTCTGTTTGCTTTAAGCCAAGAGGCATCGGCACAGCAGAATTTTATTCAAGACTAACAGTGGCACTTGCTGAAATGCAATCAAAAGTAAAAGTCGCGATAGTGAATTATTTTGTCTTTTTCTCCCCCTGCCATCTTTTAGGCAGAGGTGGTAGCAGGGAGGGGTGTTTATTTTTAATAGTAGAGGAACCCATCAAAGATTTCCCAACTCCTGAGCATGTGCCAAAACTGCAAGGTTGCCCTTCTTTTCCTGTGTAATACAATATCACTTGTAACACCATCACTTTACCTTCAAAGAGAGAATAAGGTCGGTCAGGAATACGACATCCATGTGCACCATACTCCAAACACCATTCAGCAAACTGGGGGGAGAAAAATTATATTAAAAAAAAAAGATACTTTTTTAATAGGACTTTTAAATCCACGTTTAAATATCTGCATATCTTTAACAGGTACTAAATGCATACAGTGTAAGCAAAGACAAAACAGAACTCACTGTCTGAGATCAATTTGTCCTGCTTTGACCATGACAAGGCTGCGGTTAGGTTTTAGGATATGTATTTCCACAGCATGAGTTTCAGTTTCATAACAACCTAATTAGGTGGGCTGTACTTAACTTCTGGTTCCTGTAAATCAACCCTGCTACTTGTCAATAAGAAATGCTGCGAGAACAGATATATTCAGTTTCAAGGGCAAAATTTTTCTAATACTGCAATATCATTTTCTTAGCTGTGTTGGTGTTTAATTTAATCACGTGCTCAGGACTTAGGGTTGTTAATTGCGTTTTGATTTTCTTTCAGTTCTGTGCACCAATTTAGAGTATTAAATCTCCAGCTGCCATAACTTAGTTTTAATTATTTGCTCTCCCCAAGCCTTATGAAAAATTGTTATAAACATGGTTAGACAATTATGGTCATCAGTATTTTGTTGCAGAAGATGGAATACCATTAAAAAGAGTTAACAGTGTCTTTCTTGTGTTTGATCAAGACTGCTGCAGTAGCTACATTAGACGTACACGACTTATGAACCGCATCTGGATTAATTTAGTAGCAACCATCTATTTCTCCTTTATGGCTCCCCAGAGCATACAGGGGGCCACAAGTTCCCCTGGCATTTCTGTGCTTGGAAGCAAACCACTGCTTATTGAAAATACAGTGCAAAGATTCCTGCAAAGCAAAGAACTGAGAGGTCTCTCCCAGTTCCCCCTGTGATTTAGGCAACCTGCTAGCAACCAGATTATCCTGCTAACTAGAGGGTGCCCCAGCTCTGGAGCTGGAGCTATATGGGGTGTGAGCATGTCCCCAGAGCCATCAATCTGTTCCAACAGGAGAAGAAAGCGTGGCATCTCCTCCCTTCTTCTGCCCACTCGGTTCTGTTTAAATGTTGACTGGGGGATGGATTTTTCTTCTCTTGGTAGGGGTGTGTGCATGTGTGTGAATGTCTTGAGGAAATCCAGCAGAAAACCCACAAACACAAACATTGTGGTCCACACTGTTATGGAGAACCGATGAAATATTTTTGGGCCCCTCACGGGTATAAATCTTGAAACCAAGGTTTAATTCTCCATGTAGTCTTGTCTTATATGCGAGGACTGAACATGTTTATGGCATGTTTCTAAACTACCATCAATTGTTGCAACATCCACATCTTATTGCATACTAGCCTTTATTCTTACTGCCAGCCTGGGAACCGCAACAGAAGTTTAAAAAATGCACCCCGGGCTACTGAAGCACAACCCTCATTTACAAGTTCATAGCTCCAGCACAACTCACAGATCCAGTAAGCCACACTAATATCTTTGTTAAACCAAGGAGGGGGGGGAAGAAAAAAAGAAAGAAACATAAAGAAACATCTAGCAGGAAGACATCTGCCATTATTTGTCACATAGACTGGGCATGCTTGCCATCAGCAGTGGTTTCACCACAACACTGAGCAGCACAGGGCTCGGATGTTTTCTGTTGCCTGGAGCCCGGGATGCCACAGTCCCTTCTCTCCTCTCACAGGCAGGTCAGCGAGGAGCGGCTCAGCCTCCTGGGAGCCTGTCTGATAATGCTGAAAAGCTGTGAAGACGAAAGTGAGAAGCACAAACCAGGGGTCTCTGGAAGCCATGGCCTTTCAAGCTCTTCTGGTTCATTTGTGAAACAGTTTCACGGCTCCTGAGAGGTAACCGGGGACCCCTGGCCAGACTCCTTCCCCTGGGCCTCATGTTTTTGGTGTGAGCAAACCCCTCCCGGGAGGGAAGCCATCTAATTCTCTCAGTTACATGCCTTTAGGTACCAACATAACTGAACGCTTTCTTCCCTGCATGCTCTGGCTCAAAAAGAAAAGATTTCAAGAATGCCAGACAAGGAAATTCCCCTGTCTGTTTCAAGATTTCCCCTGCAAGAGCCCGAAGGGCCTGACTGAATGCTGGAGATGCTAAGAATGCAGAATGGCTGCAAATACACTGCCAGACCTGACTATGCTGGGCACCTCCAGCAAATAAGTCTTCGGCCACTGCGCCACATCTTCCTTCTCAAAGAGGTTTCAGGTATGTAACTGAGTCTCTTCCCTTTTTGGCTTTGAAATAGATATGCTTGCTTTTCTCTAGCTTGGTACAGAAGAATGTCAAGGGATCTTTTGGGCGAGAAATGCAGCACCAACAGGAGTTGCCAATGCTGCACAGAGCCACAGAAGATGTACCAGCATGGAGGATGAGGGAGAGCCGACAGCAACGCCTGCTTGGTGCTGCAGCTCACACGTCAGCAGTGGGTGAGTCCACACGTAACAGTCACACACGTGCCACAGGAGTGCTAGGGGTTTATTACATTCTCTAGGATGCAGGTATGACCACACGTGTCCTCACGCCGTGATACTGTGGTGAATGTGAGACAAGCAGCAACTTTTTAAAGCTCTGCTGGTGGAGGACAGGCTGACAGTGGAGATGAACACAACTGCTTTATCTATGGCCAGTGTTCATCTAAAAGCACCTAAGAAGTAACACATCAGATTTCTTATCACAACACTTTTAAAAAGGCCTCAGCTAAATAGCTATGTATGCAATATGAAACCTAACATCAGTGAATTAAGCTGAAAAAAACCCCAAAAAACCGAACGAAAATCAAACAAAATAGAAGTCTTATGAGATGAGGAAACAGAGGCAGAGAAAGCCTTCTGCCTTGGTAACTGCTAGCATACTCAGAGCTGGTGGCAGAACTTGGACAATTCCAGTGGAAAAATTCTGAGTGTGTCTTTCTCTGCAATTTGTATTAATGAAAAAAAAAAAATTCTAAGTGAGCAATTTAATAACTGCAATTCAGAGCTCTAAAAGCCCCAGACAGACACTAGTCTGAAAACAAATAATTACAAAAGACTACAAACAGTATTGCTCGAGGACGACAGTGGATGTCTCAATGGAATAATTAGCACCACATAACATTAGTCTGTTATTGTTCAGGCAGGCTGATTTTCAGAGTCTATTTTCTTCTGATACGTGTTTAGTCCCTCCCCTCTTACAGAACATTTGTGCGTTTCATGCTGTGTATTCAGATAGTGCATGCCCCACGTACACAGTTGAAGTCATCCAGTCAAAGTGCGAGTAAAAGGGAGAAAGTGACAGGACCCTGTTGTCCCAGCCAGCCGCACAGCCACCTCCAGCACCCAACAGCCTCCTCTGACCACAGTTTACTCTTGCATGGGTGTTATGACATGAAAGGGAACAGTAATTTTGTTGGGATGCTGCAGAGCTCACCTTGCAAGCTCGGTAGAGGTACTTTTTGTCCTGAGTTAGGTTATAGAGAGACAAGAAGGAGTAGCCATTGCCGGCAGTACCGTGGCAGATTCCGTATCCTTTTCTCAATAAACCTCTCTGCCAGATGACATCGCTACAATCCATAGCATCTTTCAAGTATTTATCCTCTTTAAAAGTCTGTGGAATAAAAACAGAGAATAAACACACATAAATTCAAGTACGAACGAAAACAAAAGGAAGTTGGACCTGAGAGATGTTCTGCTGGTGGTGTAGGGTTTTTCCATATACAATTTATTTTGAATTTTAATAATCCACTACATTCATCACAGACTTGCCTTTCTTTTTTTTACTAAGTTGTTTCTCCTTTCCCTGCATGGAAAGAGAAAGAACTTCCCAAGTTTTTGTTTCTGAAATCTAGACCCCAAATGAAGAAAACCTCAAGTTCAAGGCCCTTGGTTCTACAACCTATAATCTATCTGAAGGTTATGTGGTCCTTTTTTGCTTCTCCCCTCCATTCTCAAACCTCAACATCATTTGATTTGAAATACAGAAATGTAATTCTTGCCTTCAAGAAATGTAACACAGAATAATGGCCATCAAATTTCATCCTAAAGGGCTAGGTCCTGGTCTTCCTGAGCAATTCCTCCTGGTTACTCACTGTCTGCCTCCAATTCTGTGCCAAAAACGCACAAGAATATCTCTTGGCATAGCACAGGGCTCTTTTCTCTGGCACAAGTACAAGTAGGAACACTCCATTACCTTGATTAGTATTTGTATTAGAAATACTCAGAAGGACTAGCCAGTTTGGGCAACAGATCAATTTTGCAAAGATTATCGCAACTGAAGTGCATTTCAGACACAGAGAGCCCATCAAGAGACCAGAAAGCAAAAGCAAGTGGTTTAGCTGAACGACACCAGCCTTCCATCTTTATAAGGCTATTTTTTTGCTCTCCTTTGCCTAAGTCACTCTACAGACCAACAAGAAAGAAAGAAAAAAAGAGTAACTGATGCATTACTGTAGACTTAGTTCTTTAGAGATGGCATTCCCTGTCAGACTATTTAATAAGGTAGTAGAAGCAATTAACATGCAAAATCCTTAAATCCACGAGCTTGGTAAAGAAAGTCCTTCTCTCTGAACCGAGTTTGTCCGCTGCTTAGCTATAACATTTCAAATTAAGGCCTGGCAACAGCGTTTGATTTCCAGGACAAACACTGCTGTCTGTTATTGCAAGTCCCTGTGCTTGGTATGAAAGCATAGCCAGCAAAACATGCTCCAATTTTACTTATCGCCTCTTCAAAAAGCAGAATATGAAGAGTAGAAGAAAAGCATCATATGCCCTATCACCTTAAATGTAAAAAGAGGCCAGAAACAGAACTTGGTCCTATCCCTCTTACCTCTTGCAAAACATTTTGTGCTGGGGAAAGTATCACGTTGACAAAGAAGCGGGGTGGGGGGGGGGGGAAAAAAAAAAAAAAAAAAGAATGTCTGTAGTGTTAAGTCAACCTCCTATCACAGTCCAAAGAAAAAGCAACTGTGACTGCTGCTACATTCAGCAATGCCGTAAGAGATATACAGTTCACATTTCAGGTAGCAGCATGAGTAATCATTCCATAAACCAAAGCTGCTTTTCATCAGCCCACCCGGAGGCCGATCAGGGAATCTGCCAAGGAGGGCTGTCAAAAGCAAGAATCAATTTGCATGAATTTAATTAAATGGCATATTTTCAAATGTCATGCAAATCAGAAGCGCACAACAC
The DNA here is from genome assembly GCF_000690535.1 of Cariama cristata. Lineage (NCBI taxonomy): Eukaryota > Metazoa > Chordata > Aves > Cariamiformes > Cariamidae > Cariama > Cariama cristata. Next base: position 19,284 of record NW_009630720.1, on the reverse strand, counting down.
AACAGAGATAGCAAACCTAGTTAAGGATCGAGAAGACCAAACAGTAGGCTTGTGGTAGCTCAGCACTTACATTTATGCCTTAGAAGGGACCTGGGATCTTTGCTCTGACATTAAGTTCTCAAGAGCTATATCTTAATAAAGAAGTAATTTATGGAAGACATTCTTTGGCAAGACACATGAACCCACACTTTTGAAAACCAACATAATTCTTAAAACTCTTGGGATGAAGATTCAAAGAATTTAGGTCAATGTTCTCACACCCAGGGCTCTGATACCAAATTGTTTAATTACATGGCCCTTCTCCAAGAAAGCCTGAAGTCTAGTAACTACTAGCACCCTGAGAAGCAATTTTACCCACTTATTTCCTCTTTACAAACATACCTATGTAAGTATTCTGAGTTTTTAGGTGCCTAGTCTAGGGTTCTGGCTTGAAAGTCTAGATCTAGACAGACGTAAAATGCAACCCTTACAAACTAACAGGCCTGCATACAGGTCTCTGTGTAAAAACAGAGGTCTATATGAACACAGAATGATTCACCTTATAAGCTTGCATGAGCATGTGGATGACTCCGGGGGCACCATGGCACCAGTGAACCAGTCGGTCAGTCTCATTGCTCAGCGACGATGGGTAATTCCCAGATCTGAACTTTTTATGACGCACATAGTCAATGCTTGGCTTCACCAGCTCTGCCAGGGTCTCCTGGTCCACATTTGCAATTGGCTAAAGGAAACATTAAAAAAAAACACCAAACACCATCAAAAACATAAACAGAAGTAGTAACAAATTGTGTGTAACACTGAATTCTATGATCTATTTTCAAGTATCCTACATATGTGCCCTTGATCCAAATACTTTGAATTACTTCATACAAATTTAATTAATGTCTGCTTACAATACCCTTGTGAAGAGCATTTTTACAGCTACCACAGAGACAAAGAAATTGGGGCACCAAGTTGTTACCTGTCTTACTGGAGGTGACATAGAAAGACTATGGAAGAACTGAGAAGAGAATATGGATTTCAAGACTCCCAGGCCTCTCTTTATACCTTAAAATAGAGAGAACGCTTCCAGGAGAAAGATGGTTTTATAGCTATGTTGCTCATAATACTCACTTAAAACACAACTGGTAACACATTTTGTTTTAAAAATAACTAACGTAGACAAACCTGTCCTATTTCCCAATAAATGAAGAGTGTATGTAGTGCCTTACCTGGCAAAGGTTTATGAAGGTTAAAGTTTTCCATCATAAACAAAACTCCCTGAAGCTACGGGCTATAAATCTGCATTTCCAATTTCAGAAGCAACAGCTAGTTCTCCGGGTAGCTAAACTTTGCACTACAAACTCATCCTTATGATTGCTCTTGTGAATTTTCTTTCTCATTTCTTCTATTTGGTTCACATCCTTGTCAAAAGGAGATTATATACATCAACCTGCACGGTCCCTGTAAGTAAAGGTTTAGAAGCCGAGTATCTGTTGGGTCTGCAGTTGTTCTTTGTTGGCATTCCCTCCTCTACCAGCCCATTTTACAGTATTTTCATAACAGAGCTCTCTCTCAGTCTACATGATTTCTGGAATTCCTGCAAGCTGTGGGAACAACTGCAGAAATTGAAGCCTACAGGAGCCTAATAACTGAGCTGATTTTTTAAAATAACTTGTCTTTGTTGCTGACTTGATGTCATACAATGTCATTGTTTCCCACCAGCTCCAGCACATTTGCATTCAACAGGTGAGCCCACTGCTACAATTGACAGTCTTACAGCCAAATGAAGGAAGACTTTCAATAGCTGTATTTTCAGTAATCTGAAAAAAACAAAAGCCTCTACTTCACCTCAGCCACAAAAGCTTTGATGGACATCAAGCAAACTCAACCTTTGCACTTTTCTGAGTGGAACAGAAACCTTCATGCTGCTATTCAGAAGTACACCTGAATACAGATCCAACTTATCATGAAGAACGCCCTGATCAGAGCTGATCGGCCCTCACTCAGGTGATGATCTGTGGGGTAGGCAGGCTCTGGGGGAAGCTTTGTTTCGGGGCTCTGATTTCATGCTGCACCCCTGCTGCAAAAGGCAAAGCGGTTGGGCACCAGTAATAAATGCTTTCAGTCTTGAGCTGTGCAAGGCAAGGCAAGCCCAGCCCAGCCCGTCTGTCCTTGGGAGGTAAAACCAACAAGGGCAGAGCTCTTAAAAAAACTTCCTTGTTTTTCTGTGCTTCTGTGAGGATCTGAGTACAAGGGAGTTCTTCGTTCAAGCTGCTGAGGTTCCCAGCACCTACTTCCAACAGCAAAAAAGTAACCTACAGGTATGTGTCCTGACTCTCTGGCCAAGAGCAATGATGCACAAACAGATGTGTTTGCCTCAGGGTTAGTGAAAGGTGCTAGGATTAGAGATTCCCTAGCTAGCACTTCAGAATTCCCCCTGTACCTCCTGGATGAGTTATTTAACACTGCTGAGCTCTTACTCTTCCAGTAGTCTTCTGTAAATAAATCCAGCAACACATGTTTCCTTGTAAAGGTGTTGTACAGAAATGATCATCAGTGACCTTCACATCTTGGCTGCTATGTTGGCTGCCTTTTTTTTTGTTTTGTTATCAAACAAAACCACTCAACAAACTATCTCCTGAATTCTTTGCTGAAAATATAGAATTCTCCTCATTTGGCGTGGGAGGGATGGGGAAAGGATGGAGTCCGATATGCCACCTTCTTCTGCAGCGGATGACTCAACTCTGCATGACTCACAATATTTAATGTACAGTGAAAAGACAGTAATCTAATGCTGCATAAACAATGGCTTTGTGGTAATTCTTAAAAGCAGCAATTATATATAAAGGAAAAGATAGTTACAATTTTAACATGTAGACAGAGTAGCTTCTGCTTAAGCCAAAAAGCACTGTGCAATTTTCTGCTATCAGCCCTGAATAGTAAATGAAGGATGGAGCCTTTACAGAGGCTCAGAAAATCTAGCAGAGCCAGGGAAGGAAAAATGGAAGCCAGGAAGATGAGGGAAGCGGAAGGGGGTGGACCACCTTGTTGAAGAAAGCAGGAAGTGAAGATAAGGGCAGAGTAAATCAGAGCAGCCTAAGGCCCCAGTGAGACGGTCTCTGCAGAAAATGGCTGTAGTGAGGATAAGACATGCCCCAAGGTAGCAGGGCAGTAGCCACTTCCACAGTAAAGTCAGCCACTTTAGCCTGAGCTACTGGTGGAAGTGGTGTGAGCTAATCTGAAACAGATGGGGCGAAGTCACAGCATTATTTGCAAACGAGGAACAGCTGAGCAGTGGCAACACAAAATACCAGTTCAGTCACTTCTGCAGTGAACATCTGTACACAGCTTCAGGCTCGGAGGACGTACAGTCTTTCCACTTGCCTGAAGGAAGTCATTCTGCATGAGCTGGTAAGAAAAGGAAGATTTACAAAGACGCACAGACTGGCAGCACCTTTACAAACCAGAAACAGGTACAATACAAATTTTGCAGCTCTATGGCCAGTATAATTTGGAAAAAGAGCCTTAAGATTCATTATTGTACAGCAGAAATAAGATATACAGGTCTGTTTTGAAAAACACCATAATCCTGTTGAAGAATCTCAGAGCAGGGGGGGATGGATTTACAGAAGAGAGGAATCTCACTCAGGACAACAGAAAGAGGAGAGCAGGGGTTATAAATGCACTAAGGAACATCAGCTTTTTGGGGGAGAGATAAGGGGGATAAGGAAGAGGAAGAACAACTAAACAATAAAAGCATACTGAAGGCTAATGTGTGATTAAGGATAGTCTTCCAAAAGCTTCAAGACAAAGGTAAAAAAAAAAGTAATCGCAGAAGAGAGGAAGGGCATGGAAGGCAGGAGGCACCAGCAGCGCACTCGTTGAAAAACAGCAAAAAATTGAAGAGTGATGGATGGCGAGTAAGTGAACATTCAGCTGGTCTAACTGCAGGCACCAGAAGAAGTAAGTATGAGGATGAGGGAAGGCATCTCACTGTCTCTGTTGAGGATAGGATATTTCGGCTCCTGGAACGCCGGTGCTCTAAACCACAACTCAAGGGTTATTTCACTCTAATGCAAGGATACCCGAGTCACAGTTTTCTTCTGCTACCAGGGCCGAAGCTAGTGTCTCTGCACAGTTTTGTGCTGCAGAATCTAACTCCAAATTGTGAGACCCTGACCCAGCACAATACAGCACATGCATGAAACCTGAAGATAAGATCCTCCAATGCAAAACAAGAAATCACTGGTGTTTCATCCCAGCCCACAGAAGATGCTTTTACCTGCATGAGCATGTAATAGATCCCAGCCACTCCGTGTGCCGCTCCAACGTACTGCTTCCTGTGCCACTGGTACAACAGAGGACAACGGTCTGTTTTCCGCTCCTCCTTTGAAAAGTTTTTCCCCGACTCAATAATAGCATCTATTACCTATGAAAGAGAACACACCCCTTCCATCTGTCTCACTTTAATTCAGAGGATTTTGCTTTGTCATGACTAAAACCACAGTAAAGAATAAGCCACAATAAACAGTGACAGGACAACAATATTCAATTCATTTAGACTTGAGTGTTGAGGTAGAAATGGAATTTTTCCCAAATGATGGAATTGCTTATATTTCTAAAGAGTAGAAATTTAATATATAAATATTTCTAATCACTTTTTTCCAGGCCTGCCTGCTCTGGTTCTGGTATCTGCAGAACAGTCGTGCATCTTCCCCACACACAATTCTCCTTTTCACTTAAAGACTTCCACAGATTTTTTCATGACAACTTCTCATCCCCAAATGCTCCAGAACTAGTTCCATATTAGATCCATTTCCATAGTCAGTCATGGACCCATGTGCACTGGCCTGACTCAGTCCCAGCTGGGCAACAGGGAAAGGGGGAAGAGACTGGAGGGACTGAGGAGACTGAGTTCCCAGTTCTACATCCCTTTTCTCTCCAGCATCCCTCTCTTAAGACCCTGAATTATGCAAAGGAGTGATTCCAGTTCAACCTCACTGATGCTCTGGCACTGGAGAGACAAAAGTATCTCACCTCTTTGATAAGAGATTGTGGGATAGTGTCCGGACCGATTTCAGTATTCAGGTACAGCAAGGCATATAGATAACCTGCTCTGCCATAAAGCAGCTCATCTGGAAGTTCAGCATCTGTGCTTATGACTGTCCTTTGGAGCTGTAACAACCTGCATCAGACAAGGAAGGTGGGGAGAGAGAGCATCTTCTCTAGAGACCATACTGAACTATGTATTGTACACACCATCAATCAAACCAGAAGCAGAATGAGTGCTGAAGCCCCTTCAGACATCCCCAGTTCAGCTGGCTGCCAGGTTTGCACCCAGGAGCCATGCGTGCCTGCCATCCCCGACAGACAGGCAACCCTGAGCCAGAGCCAGCAGAGTATTAGTGCAACTAGCAGGTTTCTGTGCAGACAGAAACAGATGTATGGGTGCAGGGCCGGGGCTGGAGGAGGCTTGAGAGCTGCTCCAACAAATAGGGAAACCTCCTGGAGCCTCTGGGAATTTCACCTTAGCAAGGACCCTTCATTGTAGATGTTTAAGAGGGGAACAACCAAAACCAAACAAAAAACCCCAATACCACCATTCAGCATCCCCCCTCCCTAGACAACATGTCGTCTCAAATGCTTAGCAGCTCAATTTTGAAAAGGGCGCTGCTATTATTCACAAGTCTTTTGCTTGCCTTTAGCAATGGAAAAAAAACAACCAACCTTGGGCTGGCCATCACAACTCTCATTTTCTGCAAAGAGACTCCCTGCTATCACTCCACCAGTATGCGTTAGCACTAAGGCGGAGCAGAGAGATGTTTTCCTGCCTACTCCCTCCCTGTCTCTTCCTATCTTTTTTGATTAAATTGGCAATTACATGAAACCATGGAGATGATCACATTTTAAAATGGGGGAAGGGGCAAGACAATCTGGATTAAGACCAAATTCAATTCCCAGATTCCCCCAGCCACTATTACTCGGCAGAAACGTTAGCGTTAACATCACGCCAGAGGAAAAACACTGACCCTAATGGCTTGTTTATGCTGTCACTGCTTAATATGAGGCAAAAGCCACACCAAAAAAAAAAAAAAAAAAAAAAAAAGTTCTATATTATCATTCTTTTCTTGGAACTATGCTTTGGACTTAGAATTAAATTATTTTCTTTTAAACTGTCCACTGTTAATCCTACAACTAGACAGCTATAAGATAAAAAGTTAAAAGTGCAATCATAGAGTGCAATCATAGATTACATTTTCACATCTATAATGTAGCACTCCACTGGTGTCATGAATATATTTGTAAACAAAAAAGGAAGAAAAGAAACAAACAATCAAACTAACCTCCCTTTCAGTCCTCCTCCTAGAAATGACTTTGCAAGCAGAGGCGAGACTAAAAGATTTATTGCTAATCTCGTTTTGCTATACTCGTGCTTCATGCCTTACAGCAACACTGCTCTCCTAGCTGCATCCAAAATGACATGCCCAAGTTTACTGCTAGTTCTAAAACCAACCCCCCCCCTCCCCAAACCTACCATCCATTTCAAAACTGAAATATTCATTCAGGAACAGCAGCAGAGATTAATCACACTAGGATTCTATATCAGAAAGAGACCAATTATATTTCCAAATATAAACCAGAATGGAGATGAGGACATAAGGCTAGTCCACAAATTCTGCCAGCCTAAGGTATGCTGCTGGACTGCTAGCAGGTGGATTGCGGGTGCCGAATGCAAACCCCACAGGGCTCCACTGCTTCCAGCCCTCCCTGGGAGAGCAATCGGCTCCGTACCAGCAAAGGGACAGTCAGTTCTCCAGGGAAGCTCTACATCTAAATGGGATTTCTCAAGACATTTGTGACATTTAGATTACTTTGAAAAAGGGCTGGAATTCTTTCAGGCTACCCTTCATATGCCCTGACCTAATTAAAGTCCTTGCCTTTAACGATTCAGCAAATACTTCCTCTTTGTTTTATTAAATCTTTGTTACATATCAATCCGATGTACCATGTTTCTGTCTGGATGTCTCCAGATCCCTGCAGCGTACATGTTTTGTAATGAATCTACAATTAAGACCCACTCTTTACAGGAAGCATCACATACTGCACAAGCACTACATACTGCCAACGACAAGCATGCGGCTTCTGTTAAATGTCACTTCAATGTGACAAAAATCAAAACATGCATGCACTACAGATATGCCCAGGACATCCTGTCCTTACAGTGATACAGAACTCAAGATAACCCACTAAATATGAATCAAGTGTAAGCCAGCTTTAATAAAGATAAAGCCTATTTTGTATTCTTCTACTGAAAAAGTACCAGGGGAGAAAGCATCTCCCTTTTTTAATCCTGTCCTCCACTTGCTAGCGTTCCTGAACCAATGCTCTCTACAAAAGAAGGGCATAGCTTTTTCTACCATCAACCACTTACCTGGCAACACATTCTTTAGATTCACTGTCATTTTTCAGCTTGTGATAAACCACTGCACCCACTGCCAGTGGCCCAGCATCACCACAGAGGAAAGTAACTCTTCTGCCATTCAGATTGCGAAGGATTCTCTTCACATAATCAAGAGATCGCTGCAAATGGCTCTGGTTTTTCGTGACTCGGTACAGCTGCAGATATAAGAGGGCAATACCTGGAACAACCACATGAAAAAGACAGTTTCATTTACTTTTCCTTCTAAGTATATCATATTCCCCTCTTTAGTGCCTCTGAACCAGTAACTCAAATGCGAACAGGTATTTGGGCAATTAAAACATGTCAGTCGAGGGTCCTAGCTTATGCAATGGGAAGGCATCAGGCCATCTATTTTGATTACATTTCAGTTTGGATTGTGACAAAAGTAAAAAAAAAAAAAAAAAAAAAAATTCAGACTGAAGCCCAATGGTAGACTAACAATTTGCAGAGAATGAAGAAAACTGATGACACAGGCATTAGTGCTTGGTGAAGAAATCACTGAAGATTCAAAAACTTGGGCTAACAAGCATGTATATGACCAAGTACATTGACTGTACATTGCTCATCTATTATATGCAAGAAGTGACTGACTTTCCATTTGATTTGTAAAAGGATCTTTTGGTGAGTTTTTGGATTCGACTTGCCAAGTTCTTTATAATCCTTAAATGTATTTCACAACAAGATTATGAGCTTCTACAAGTTAAGCTGGTTTGTAAAAGCCAGAAAGCAAACAAGTCCTCAGAGAATGCCTGAAGGTAATATCAAGCTTCACTCCATTAAACTCATTACATAGTTTTCCATTAAAACAAAACAAAACCAAACCTTAAAAATTGCAACAAGGCAGACTGAAGAAAGTGAAACATCCATCTAAGTGCATGTTTATTGGCCAACTGCAACCACACAGGTCCAGATGCAAAACATTTACCTCCAGACCATACTGTACCTCTAACTGGTTTCTGAACAAGGAGAGCACTCTCCTGAGCCACAACAAAAGCCGAGCACACACAAGGCCCAATTAGCTCCACGGAGAGGCTACCTGAGGAGTGCAAGAACAGCACCACAAGAGTGCTGGTACATCCTTAGATGCTCTCTGGGCTGGCTTTGAACAGGCCTTCCTAGATGAGTCCAAGAGCAGAGCTGCAGAGCTTGGTTAGCCCAATTCAGTGACACGGCAGCTTGTGGGCTATTTACCGGCATTTCTGTAACCCTTTTTTATGCTGCAACAAATATGTAGATATCTAGACTTGATCAAAGGATGATCAGAAAAGTAGCCATGAGGTCCAGTTCATCCAATCCTTCCTTGTACTTAAAAGCTCCCTTAAAATGGCTCCTCCAAGATGTTCAGCACATACAAAGACTACTTGTATAAACAAGATGGACTCTAACGTGAGTCCTATGATTGTTACATGCCAACAATACATGCTCCAAGATTTTAAAGATGTTTCACAAAGTGCAAGCCAATGCTCAGGACCGCACTGCCCTAAGATTTGTCTAGACTTGGTACATAAGAAGCAGGGCAGTTTTCAGCATTGCTTTTACCTTCTGATTTGCACACTAGCAAAATGCTGCAAGGAGCAAATTTGGGGAGAACATATTTTCACTAAGTATTTTAAAAGCCAGATCATTGACATTTTTTTATTCAGAGACATTTCCACGTGAGCCTTGAGAGAAGTTTACAACTTGGAATAGATATAGTTAGCGATCCATCTACAGGATGGAAAAACCCCACTCTCATTAGACTGCGTTACTTGTTCATCTGTATTCTTGTTTCAGCTAATGACGGCTGTGTTACTTTTAGCTTATGACTCATTTTCAGCATGCCTTGGTTTATCAGCCATAACTTCAGTTGTCAGTCGCAGTGTCAGAACACATTTGTAATGTCAGCGCCAGAGAGCCCACCACTGGAGATCTTCAGCACTCAGCAGCCACTCACTTTGAGACCTCGACACACATCTACCTTTTAAGTCCGAGTTGTCTAAAGTTTCCCCACCCATCCACCCACAGCACCATCTGTACCAAAACATCAAGAAGCAAGCAAAGAAATTTTACCCTTTCATTGCCAGAATTAAGTCTGAGCATGAGTAAAGCCTGGAGAGTTTTTCCAAGCCGCTCCTCCTCGCAACACAAAGATAAAAGAATAGATCTCTTCAGGGCACATTTCAAACATTCTGTGCTAAAAGCATGAGCTAGACAGAGCAGGAATAGAATATGCCATTGTAATAGCAAAGTGACACTTAAGAGGCCTAGATGGAAAAGCGTTTTGGCAGCTTGAAGAGCAGTGGCTGGATCAGGCTTGACAACTGCAGGCTCTGCCTCAAGGATCAGAAGGACTCATTCACATTTGGACAGCGTAAGTGATGCAATGCTAAATGTACGACGGTGCCTAGCAATAACCAGTGCTTGCACATGCCTGTTTATCTTCATGAACCTCACAATCTTGTGACCCCACCTCCATACTCCCTCTCCTCACATGTTCATTTTACCATTTTTGTACAGACAGAACAAGCACAGCCAAACTATCCATATTCCAGATTTTAAGGCTCCAAGCTCCTGGGCACAGAACACCTTGCCCCCACTTAACCTCTCCCCAATGATGAGAAGATGTTCTTACGATTAGAAAACTGCTCACTCAGAGTCAGTTGAACAGAATAAGGTGAAAATAACTTATTTTAAGAAAACCTTACAGAAACAAGAGGTAAGCCCAAAGAAAGAGCAGCCTGAGAAAATCCACTCCTCCTGCAAGACAAAGATGTCCATATACAAAAGCCAATCATCTCTCTGTAACTTTGTCTCCTGAAGTCAATGGAAGTCATTCCAGACAGTAGTGAACAAGGGTCCACAGTTAAAAGAAACCAACTCACACAAATGTCTGTATCACAGTATCTCCTGTGAGAAGATCAGAACCTTCTCCTGTGAATAAACCCAATTACACCATTTAACAAAACACACTTCTTTCAAATTCTAGCTTTCTCACCAGTCCAGCCAGTATAGGCAGAGCAGTCATGTGGATCTGCCGTCTTTAGCCCTTCCTCCATTTGTTGCAGAAGGTCCTTGATTTTTGCCTGGATCCGTTTTGAGAACCGAGCACTGACCTGAAAACAGGAGACAGGAGAAAGGGAACGAGTCAGAAAAGGAAAGAATCCAAGAATGCAAACTGTCTGCTCCACTTTCTTGTTTGGAAAAAAAACCCACCAAGCCCAACCACAAAACCAAAAAGGAAAACAAAAAATAACTAGGGAATAAATACTACATACAGCAAGCAGCAGTGTCAATGTGGTTCATCTTAAGTGTGTCCCATGTAACACATTCTCATTACACATTAGAGTCAGTTACTAGTATCTACATTGGACAAAAAGTATCTGGGGATGCTTTAAAGTCACATGAAGAGCAGCTATGGACACTGTGACAATATGTAATTATATGTTGCCTCTTATCTCAGGCTTTTAATAGAGTAAGCAAAGCTTCTCTGAGCAGAGTAAAAAGTGAACAGAAGCAAACGGAAGATAACCATCCGCTGCATGGCCAGTACTCCATTCCGGGTCCTGGTACCAAGATCAAACATGTCACAGTGAACCTCCAAGCCCTGTGTTACAGGTACTTGCTCTCATCCCAAGGTTCCTGCACATCCTTTGTGGCACTATGGAAGAAATAGTTAAAGGAAAATAAATGCTTATATTTGAGACAATCAAGTCAAAGTCAAGCCATTATCTTTAATGATCTGCTCAATCACCTCACCCATGATGTATTCACATTTTCTTCTTAAATCCAAGACTTTTTTTGATGTCCCAGTTTGTGATTGCCACACAGAAGGCAAGTCGCCTAAAGGCCCTTCCACCTGCTTCCTGTTCTCTCCTCTACCCTCCAAATATATTAGGATTGACATGCTTTATCATGAGAGAAGCTTGTTAAATGCAGTGACGTATTAAAGAACAACTACCTGAAAGAAAGAGCTAGACACAAAGAGGGCAAGTAAAAGTAGCTCAGCAGCTTCTGTTCATGCATGAAGGTGGAAAAACAAATCTTTGATTTTACAGGTTGCTTGCTTTTACTTTTGACCAAGAAAAGCTTCCATAGATGCTATATATGAAATATAACAGAGGACACTTTACTCTTGCCAACATTTCTCTCTCATTAAGCATACTGTATGGGAAGATACATTACTGATTATTCCCTTAAGCCTACAGAACATGGAAATAGTCAATTAACTAGAATTTATTGCCCTATTCACTTTTTAAGAGTATTCATGAAGTCCCTTCACAGGATGATTCTACATTTGAGTGGGAGCATCAGGAACAACAACCAAAAACATTTGTGTTTTTTTTCTTTTTATTAAACAGTATCACTTATTGATCAGCTTTTCCTCTTAATACATTTATTAAAAACTATTTCATATATTTAAACAGAGCTTAAGAGCAAGGTTTACTTATAGCACAATTTATCTACAACAGAGCTAGAGAAGAAGAAACAGGAAAAAAAAAAATCTTCCCTTCCTGGGCTATAGGAAAAGCTTTATCATTATAAGATAATTGCATAATTCTGACAAAACAGCGATGTACACAAACCTTGTGCCACCCCAAAATATTTCCTGAATGTGTTCTCCATCATCTACAGAACGCCCCAGGCATATACCACTTGCCATCCATATCTTAGTTATTCAGGAACAGCCAGAAGAGAAACTCTCTAGGGATACGGAAGCCAGCAGAGCTTCCCCACCTCCCAAATCAAGAGCCACAGCACAGTGGTCATCAGAAAAATGGCATTACGCAGTTTGGCTACTTGTCAGCTTACACTGAGAATAAGCTACTGTTTTCTGAATAGTGCTTGATCTCCTTCCACCTCTTGCATTACATCTCATGTCGCACACATAGCACTCTAGGAAGGAGCTGGATCCCCCTTAACCTTCTCCAGTAACTCTAGAAATAGCACCCAAACACAGTAAGCATCTGATGCCTGTTACTCTTTGGCCTTAATATTGCATTAAGTGTGATTATGTTAAGAAACTGTACCACGCACCCACAACATCCCCCCGCCCCCGGCGCCTTTTGACTAGTTCAGTGAAGTCTCAACACAAAGCAAAACCCTTCCCAAGGGCTGGGCTTCTCTCCTCCAAAAGACAGCTATGCCAATGCTAAGGCATATGGTGAAACAGCGTGAGGATATCCACGTGGATGCATCCAGGCATAGCACTCAGCTGCTCTGACAAGAGTGAACTAAGGTTTCAGACTCCCGGATTATTTACCTACTGCATGTCACGAGCAGGCTGGTTATCTTTTTGTTCTGACAATACACCTGCTGTTACCAAATCGGGATATTTTTTATCAAACACCAGATCAAATCATCTAGAGGCAGGAGGGGAGTACTAGGACATCAGGACACCTGGGTTTTGCTTTGAAACCTCGGTCCCATACAAGTAATTTAGCTCAGGTTGGCATATCCCTTGCTCTAAAATGGGAATTGTAACTTACCTATCTTGATTCAGTCCTTGGAAAAACATAGAAGAAGGGGTTTTTTTAATTATTATTATTATTTATCAGCCCAAATAAAGCTACTTCCAAGCTTATGACCGGCAACCAAGTTTTCCCCAGCTACCTACTCCTCCACCACTACCTCTTCTTTTTTGGTTGGTCCGAAGCTTTAACAACCGAGCACTGTCACTGTTCATTTGATAAGATTCCACTATAACAGATGCTTACATGCACTATAATAAATTAATTACATAAAGAAATGAATGTTGAAAGGTGGCTTTAGAAGATTTAGAAACCTCCTTCAAGGAATCTTATGGCAGCGTTACAGCTGAGCACAAAGCACACTAATTCGTGTTGAGCGCAGATTGATTTTCATGAGAAGCATATTCATTTCACGAGGATGATTCCAGCTGGCATTCAGCCTTTTCTGCAGGTGACTCGTGTTACTCCTGTAGCAACAAACAAAAACCAGGAAGGCTGACCTCTGATATCCAATATCACATTTACTCCTGGTTCACAACAGACTGGGTGGTAACGGGAGCTGAAGAGCATCTTTAACTAGAAAAGGCTCTCTCCAGGAATTCAACTGCTGCATTACTCCTCTGCTGCTGCAGGAAGAACAACCACTATCATTCCAACCACTGCTCGAGTTTTACATCAGCAAAACACAAAAAAATGAGAGCTCATTCCCCATTATAACCAACAGAACCCCGCACCATATTATTATGGTTAACAAGAAAGCCTCATTATCAGCATGAAACAAAAGTAGTGCAGAAAAATACAAATATGTTGGTTTAGTAAATGAATTGTTTTGTGATTTATTTGAACCATATCACTTTTTCCATTGCAGTGAGGCAGTAGGCAAAGCTACATCCCAATCCAAAGCCTTTTAAAACCAACAAAAATGTAAGGAATGTAAGTGTATATGTAACATCACTCACCTTTAGCACTAATGACATGGTGTCCAAATTATGCTGTCCTTGCCAGCAACATCCGTTTCCCCTATCTGCTCTCTCTTATTTGTAGGGCTCCTAAAAAGAACTTAAATCATCTCCTTTTGTAAACCCAGCACTAAAACTACACACACACGTTACAAAAAACACACCATGACGCAAATAAAAATCTCCTAAAAGAAGGGCACATTTCACTTGCAGTTGATATTACAGTAACATACTAATTCTTCCTGACCTACCTCTCCATTGCTGCCATATCCTGCTTTACAGCCATGGCTTTAAAACAAACCTGCATCAAAAGCAGATGAGGCAATAAGCAGCTGCTATGTATGTGTTTCATATCATGATTTCTGGTAGGTAAGAGAAGCCTGTAACTTAAAAGTCTTGCATGCACATTTGGACCAGATATCACAGCACTTATGTAAGTCTGACAACTTCTTGTGTCGTTAGAAGTAATTATCTGGGTTGACAGACACAGGGTGAGTTATCTCATCTGCCTTTGTCCAAGACATTTAGATACCAATGTGTTTTATCAAAAACACCTCTCAGCATTTATTTGCATCGTGACACATCTATGCCAAGTAACTTGTGCAGACTCATGGCAGGACAGTGGAGACCTGAGCTCAGCTTCTTCCTAAGTTGCCAACGTAGCGGTCTTGCTTGCCACCACCAGCTCCCAAAACAACCATCTTGCTATTAACTCTATTTTGCTATTAACCCTATTTTACTTCATCAGCTTTTGGGGGACTGATGCAATGTGCAAAACTAGACTGAAGATGGAAGTGATTGATCCTGCAGAAGCAGCAAGGAGATGGCCTATACACACAGTGCTACCTCCTGAACAAGCAAAATACACTTTTATTTCATCTCATCTCAGTTCGAATCAGGTTAAAAGGAGACATTTTGGTGAAAAGCGACTTTGTTGGTGGTACGTAGAACAGGAGATATAACATGGTGCTGGGTTTTCTTTCAGCTGAAGTGCATTTCACAGAGAAGAAAATACAGCTCAAGGTGGCACTGAAGCAAGGACTCATTCAAAAACCAAACTTGCACAGAAGGCTGCATGAGGGACATGACAGTCGCTGGTAAGGGAGAATGGAGTGGGGGACAACTCCTAGCTCTACTGAAATGAGAAATCCTGGCCGTACTGAAATAATTGGGAACCTTGCCAGTGACTGTAAGGGAGCCAGCTTTCACATCCATGCGCTGGAGCACGGGTTTGCTGGAGCAGGATGAGGTCTCACGCTCGCCTCCACAGAGCTCCTGCAAGAGCGGATCAGAAGGAACGGCGGTAGGATCCCACATGCAGAATCTAACGAGGTCAGCTGGGAAGTGACCTGCCTTTTTGTACAGAAAAACGAGTTTTACTTTGTTTTTACCTAATCAAAAGACTGGTACAGCTCCATGAACAGCTTTTTTTTTCTTCTCTGAAAATATCAGATACTAAGAAACCCCATCATTCAGCCTCTGAAACAGCTAAACAGAGTTCTCTGCAACTACTCAGTTAGGTCCTTCCAGAAACGAATGCCAGTTCTGCAAAACCACATGCTTAATAAATGATTTGAAACACTGCTGTCTGCAGAACACATTGCTCTGTTTTTCAGTGATCTGGCACCTAATGCCATACATGTGATAGTGGGGGAAAAAAAGAAAAAAAAAAAAAAGAAAAAAGAAGAAAAAAGGGGGGGGGAAGGAAAGAGAGAGAGAGAGAAATCAGTAGCTGTAGGCAAACTACTGTACTGCCACAAATGCCAACTTAGGAATAGGCTTTAAATGCAGGCATCACCCCACCTCAGAGGAGAAAAGGGTGTGAAAAACAACATTAAAAGCCAATCCATTCAAGTTACAGAAAGAATTGTTTAAAGCATGTAAGAAATAATGAGACTGCGCCTCTAATGCATTTGTACACAAAAGGAGCTATTTGTCTCATTGGTGACTAGGTTGCAAAAAACCCAAAGCCTAAAGATTGAGATCATCATAAAGAGTCATCAAAAAGCTTCAGATTATTGGTAACAAAAATAAACACGATTAACAGACACGGAGGAACATTATCCTACATTTTGCATAATGGAGGCTGATAAAGCAAAAGAGCAATACTGAAAATCACTGGTCCTCCAGGTAGCCAAACACCAGCATGTTACTTCTTGAAAACTAAGAAAATATAAGACTGTTGTGAGTAGATTTAAAGTCACTCACTACACAGAGGTCTCTGCCCCAGCTGGGACATTTTCAGGGGGTTCACAAGTTGTAAAAAAGAGCTAAAGCCTTTACCAATACTGTCTAAATTATTTTGATGCACAGACAGCAGGCACATTCCCCTTACTGAGCCTGACAGCGTATCAGTGTTGTGCAGTCAGGCCCCAAATGCAATTTATTTTCACCAGAAAATGAGTACCTGTTACTGCACTTGCCCACGCAATGAGCCAGAGTAACAACTCCTTAACACACAGGTCTGCAAGGTAAAACTAGAAACCAGCAAAGAGCGGATGGACGTGAGACAATTTAATTAGAACTTGGGTTTTGATTTTCAACTAGAAACCAGCAAAGAGCGGATGGACGCGAGACAATTTAATTAGAACTTGGGGTTTGATTTTTAAAAGTATCTTCATTCAGAACTGGCCGACTAAAACCAAATATGCTTAACCATGTGGTTAAATTGTTGTCCTGAATAACAGGAGAGGCTTTCAATATAAAAGCATCAGAAAAGCGCTAAGTGGCATTTGATGCTGACGTGCGCTGTAGGAAAGCAGGAGCAGTTCTCCTTGGGCTGTGTATGCCAACTGCCATGAGTTAGTAGTGGACAACGAAGTACAATAAACTGGTTCCCAGACTCAGTTTTGATCAAGACTCGCATAAAGCAAAACAAACTTTCCTTCAACAGGAACATGATTTGCAATCCTCTGAATCCTCTATTAACATAGCGCACACCTGAGATGGGGTGCCAGGAAATGGCCCAAAAAGTGGCAATCTCAAGAAACGCAGCTTCCCCATCCCACATCTCCGGCAAAAAAAGTGGGAAGAAATATTTACTGGCTCTGGAGGTTCAATTTTGCCTCCAGTGCAATGAGTGGTACGACTCCCACTAGTGTAAGCGGTTGCAGAATCAGTCCCAGAACAGAGAGAAGTTGCTGCTCTCAGCAAGACAACTAAAATGCCCAGTGAGACAACCCAATAAACATATAAAATACTACAGGGAGGGGAATGAAGAGTGAGGCAATGACAAAAAACTTCAGATATATTTTTAAAATACATTTTAAAGGAGGAGAAAGACTGAAAAGCCACATAAAGGAATGATCAGAACTAACAGGAGATTGAGAAAGCACCAGGAAACTAAACGCCACTAAATCACCCAAAAGATAATTCAAGGAAATATTGTGTCTCCCCATCAAGTGAAGATGTTTGCCAATAAGCATCATTAGCTTTAAAATAGTTTCCCTGTAAGGAACCCCCCTGCAAAGCCTAATTACGTATATTGTATGCATTTGTCAGAACACACCAGCTTTTACTAATACTCTTAAAACATTACAGCAAGTCAGGAAAAAAAACAAAACAAAACAAAACAAAAACCCACCACCTTATCAAGAAAGAATTGGCCTAAAAAAAGAAGTTACTGTTTGGGCATCCTAGTGACCTATCCATACAGCTTGAATCCAATTTCAGTGTGGTCAAAGACTACCCTGTGATTCCACAATAAATCCACACAATCTTAAATTGAGGGCTGGAATGTGTTAATGTCTTGATGCCAAGGTTGCTTT
Source organism: Cariama cristata (assembly GCF_000690535.1). NCBI lineage: Eukaryota > Metazoa > Chordata > Aves > Cariamiformes > Cariamidae > Cariama > Cariama cristata. The sequence continues at coordinate 1,667 of NW_009630720.1, read as the reverse complement.
TCTTGCACGCACACACACAAAAGCCGCATCAGGTTGCCTAGGCACAGGATTGCTTCCACCTTTCCCTGGATGAGCAGGTAATACCAGCTTGCCTTTGGTTCCCAAGTCACTGGCCCACAGACGGTGTGAAGGTGGCTCCCAAATCACACCTGACTACGCTATGGGTGTAGTCACAGAGCTGTGGTGGCTCCAAAGACAGTGGGCAATCTGAGGTTGATATTAGTGAGTCACCCACGGAGCCAGGTCCTTGAAGAAGCCATCACCACCCCTTACTAGCAAGCTCTCCTCACCCTTCCCCTTCCCAGGAAATCCATTACAGCTTCGTAGCTCTCGACCACAAGAAGGATTTGATAAATGGTTTTGGAGCCAGGACAATTGGCTGCCCCCACTTTATGCAAGCCACTGCAGACCTCCCCATTCTCGGTCCCCAACCCACAGCTAATGGGCAACACAATGCCAACAAGTCTTGACATTAACTGCAGCTAGAGGTTGCCTCTGCTCCAGTTCAGGTGGGAAACCAAAGCACAATACTGCTTAGACAAGCTACTCTTTGGTTCCCAACCTGCACAGGCCCAGAGCCTGATATTGCCACACCTAAGAATACATGAGTTTATAATTAGAGCTGCCTACAACGCAGGGGGAACTAGCAGAACATCTGCTTTTCAAATATTAATACTTTCCCCAATAAATGATTACAGTGAAATAAAAACTAAATGAAACTTAACAGAAAACCTGATTTTCCCACGAACTAGGGAATATGCTTTGTTCCGACCCCCTAGCTGTCTATTCATTTCTCTGCCTGCCTATTTACCTTTTCATTTTGAAAATTTTCGGACCACTTTGAGATAACATGTATAGGTACTTTTTCAGGCTAAGGTATCACTATGGGATCCACATCAAAAGGAAAAGGGCTACAGGATATATATTTAATTTACAGATTTGTAATTGTTTAAACAAAGACTTACATTAATATAGAATTAACGCTGATGAGTTATTACCTTCGGCTTTCTCAGACAAGTTACAGAAGCAATTCAAGACCATGATACTTTCATGGTGAAGCAATCTAGTTAAGAAAAACTGAATTTCAACTACATGAGCAGAGCCCACCTAGATAACGGCAGTGTTTACCGTGACTATTTTTAAGCAGGCAAATCAGCAGTCCCAAACTTTGTTTTCTCTCCTCCTGCTCCCATACCTTCTAGCTTCCTGAACTGTACCTGATGCGAACACATGCTTCCATATGCAGCACTTCGTCCCAATTGTCTCACATTTCAGACAATGACTTGAAGAGCTTCTTGTCCTTTTATCAACCGGATTAATTTTAGATGGCAATCGTGGCAGCTTATGAAATCAAATGGAAGGATTAATAATGCATTGCTTTCCATGACAACAGCAGAGCCCCGCACACCTCTCGCTGTCATTACGTGAGTCACTCAGTGCTCACCGCTCCACACAGCAGCAGATGGGAGGATGAAATTATGCAGTGCACTGAGGGCTGCTGAAAGCTGCTCTCATTTTTCGGAAACTTGTGCTATTGTGTACAGTGGTTTACAGAACAGACTTCCTAACCTATGTAAAGTCCTTCTGTCTTCACTGGGGCTTCAGGCAGGCAAAGACATTTCTCCGACGGGACTGGAGTCTGCTAAAAAATTTAAAAAAAAAAAAAA
>NW_009630719.1:0-28542 GCF_000690535.1 Cariama cristata | reverse complement strand
CCCCATTCCCTGTCCCTCTGCGCCACTGGAGGGGAGGATGTGGATAAAATTGGGAATAAAGTTAAATCTGGGAAGAAGGGAGGGGTGGGGGGAAGGTGTTTTAAGATTCAGCTTTTATTTCTCATTATCCTACTCTGATTTGATTGGCAATAAATCAAACTAATTTCCCCAAGTCGAGTCTGTTTTGGCTGTGATGGTAATTGGTGAGTGATCTCTCCCTGTCCTTATCTCAACCCATGAGCTTTTCCTTATATTTTCTCTCCCCTGTCCAACTGAGGAGGGGAGTGATAGAGGGGCTTTGGGGGGGCATCTGCATCCAGCTGGGGTGAATCCCCCACAATGTAATAAAAAGGTTGTTTAAAGACAGAAAAATCACTGTTATTATTTTGAGATTGATCAGAAAAAGGACAAAATACTTTTTCTTGCACTTTGTCCTATGTTGTAGAGGGAAAAGTAAGCCCATATTCCTTTTGGACTTTGATTCATATTCTTTCCTCTGACTTCTTCATATTAGTCCCTAATGCTTTCTCATGGGAATATAGGAGTTTCATTCAAGATCCTAGTCCTTCGTGGCACTGTATGCACACATATTTTTAGAATAGACATGACACTAGGGATCGAGTTATGCAGACCTTACATCTACATCTGACCAGCTTCTGTCTCACATGCTGGACAAATCTATTATTTGATTCCTAATGGCATTGACATAGTTCAAAATGTTTGATCGCTTGCAGGGAGATGATGAAAACCCCAGAGAGAAAAAACAGATCTCACATAGCTTTAATAGCAAGAAAATCTTTCATAGTTCGAATTTACTCACTTAATTGAATCAACTATGGATATTTGAAAACCAATTTACTGATAACTTATTAAAAAACAGTAAATTTGGAGTTAATAGCTGCAGATCATCACTAAGAGTTTTTGGTTCTATTTTTTTAAGTGATGCTTGGAGATGCTACAGCAATCATTGAAGTCAGTGCAAAGTTTTTTCCTAATTCAATCCAAGTAAAGGCTTGGATTGAATTTTTTTCCTGGGTTAACATTTTGGACTTCATTCAGGTTTAGCATAGGGGTAAGTATAACATTGATCAGATGCAGCAAGCCTATAAAATGTGGAATTTAGTTGATTTGCTTTTTTTTTAAGAAGTCACAAAATCCAGCAAAAAGGTGCTAGGATTAGAATATTAAAAGTCAACTTGCAATACAAGCTTGCTTTCTAATCTTGCTTAAATTAGTCATTCTCAGCTTGTCTCACTTGTACTGGGTTCCCTCCCTTCACCTGTGAAACAGGAGTGATATGGTCTCAGTAGTAACACTCCAATCCTTTAAGTTGTGACTCCTACAGTGGAATATAGCTCCACTTACAAGAAAGCAGTTTCCTCCTTTCTTAAAATGAAGGAAATGAAATAGGACAGCAGATAAGATCTTAAAATACTGTTGTCCCCTGCCGCTCAAAAAGATGAGGACTAACTTGTCTGAAATTAGAGTTCTCCATTAGCAATGGTGTAAGTGGATTTCATGCTCTGTGTTCACCTTAACCTGATGAGGCTCCATCTCTATCTGTAAGCCTCCCTGCCAATTCCCCTCACAGCTCAAAGCTTAATGGACCATTCAGGAGCTAGACTGCTCTTCAGTGGTCCTACATATAATAATTTCTATAAGCCTGGGACTTTTATCCACAGGTATTCCCCTCTCTACAGCCTGATAATTCACCTCTAATTACTCCTGCATGAACACCACCGTTCTCTCAGGCTCAATTCCACATCCTTTCTCCTCTGTGCTACTCGGTATATCAGAAAATCAATAGATGGCTAAGGCAAGCTCTCCCACTGCTCTGCCTTCCCCAGATTTAGCCCTCCTTAGCAATTCTAATGCTTGTTTCTGCTTCCTTTCCCCAGTCTGTGAAAGTTATCATTTTTATTCCCTGTACCTGGTCTGATTTCAGATGTTTTGTGAATGCCCTTGGATTTAACTCTTCTTTGACCGTGTGGGATTTCAAAATCCTGTCACAGATTTTAAAGTCCTCATTGTTGCAGAAATGGTGATGCTATTCCACAAGTTGCCTTCAGTTGCATTGTGTCAGTTCTCACAAATGGTAATGAGATTTGTACTGATGTAATTCTGCGTATAGTTTAATTACATTATTTTCATTACATTATAGGAACAAATGGTAAAAAATGACCAGTAAAATTTTAGTTGTAAGAAGTTTAGTCACAGATAAAAAGGACATTTTGTACCATAAGATATTTCTCATTTATCCTTATTTAAAGTGGATGAAGTAAAATGAAACCAGATATATAAATTCTTTCTTGTAATAGGGATTACTTATTTTGCAAGCTCAAATGTTTCTTTTATTCATACTCATTTTTAGTAGTCATAGTTTCGGTCAAACAGTTCTAAATCTGAAGCCCTAAAAATAAGCCGTTGAAGACGTTAATTTTGAAAACTGTACATTTCTAAAAAGTTTCCTCCGAGTGAACCAAGCTCACAATTTCATACAGGGAGTTTTAAATTAACAAAGAACTAACATACATTATTGTGGTAATACTTACATCTCAAGTCCTGGTCAAGAGTCTCATGATGTTTTGTCTTCTTTTGTGTAATTTTTCCTATGGTGTATATGTGTATCTTCAGCTAGTAACTATTAAAAGACCAGGTAATAGTGAAACAACTCTGGTGTGTTTGCATATGGATAAAGAAAGTTTTAGTGTTCTGCTGGTATATCTTGGATAAGGCTTTCTCTGTAAGACTAGTACAAGGAGTAATTACCCGCCTGAGAGAATTTCTGAAATCGGGTTTCTGGCAAACTGGCTGTATCCTATTATTTCCTCCAGCACTCTGCAGACACATGTTTTCTGTCAACGTGTTCTGCTCAAACAAGTGAGATCACACTGAAGCAGAGCATCTTGCCTGAAACGTTAAGATCTCAGTGCTGCGAGAGGATGAGCGACCCCAGGAGACGGCACTGCCTCCGTCCTCCATCAACTCCACAGGGGGAGCAGCCCAACCCCTTGCAGATTGAGTATTTTCATCAAGATGCTAGATGGTCACTTCTTGGTCCTAACTGCATACAAACAGTCTGAAGAAATGCCTCTTTCCCCCAACCTGTTAGCTGCAGATGAGAGTAACCATTTAATCTCTAGTTAGTTTACCAGACACAAGGGAGAAAATAAATTTCTGTCCTTTTCCTGGGCAGATAAATTACAATAGTATTTGTAGAGCTGGGCTTTTAAGTTATAAAACCAAAGTCTGAAAACCACAATAGAAGAAAAAACAGCCAGAAAGAAATCTTACATAGTAGAGAACAATAGAGCAAGTGTGAAGAGGAAAACCCCAATCAACAGTGAAACAATAAATGCAAATAAAACTGTAAGAGTGCAATCTCAGTAATGAATAGGAGATATACTGTGCAATACTGAGGATGAAACAACAGTAATATTTGGAACTGATCTGTTCTTCATTCTTCTTCAAAATGTTACAATGTTTTATTAAAGAGGGAAGTTTGTTGTTTTTCTGAGATTAGTGAGATATTAAAGAAAATGGACACCAGTTTCCTGGCCAAGAGCTTCCAAAGTCATTGTAAGTAGTAGGTGCCTCATTTCTGGATATCCAACTGTGGACTCTTCCTTTGAACTGAGTTTTAATAAAATTACTGAGAAAATGTGTTTTGAAAATAAAGCCCTTTCAAGTCTCCATTTGTGTAAACAAAAATTAAAGCAGCTGAAAACACCAAAGAACTGTTTTGAAGCATGTCCCAAGCCTTAAGGGACATTTGATTGCTCTTCAACAGTATTCCAGTTACAACTGGGAAACCAAGAAGTCTTTTCTTCAGTTAAAAGCCAAAGCAAACCAGGAAGCCAAGTGCCAATTGTTTATTTATTTGTTCTTACTAAGCCATCGGTGGTTTTTTTTCCTTACACCTGGATTTATACTACTTAACTAAAAGGATAGGTATGACCCAGATGACGTAAAGACACGGTTCTTCACCAGCCACATTGGGTTTGATCTTCAGTTAGGCAAAACATTATACAGGTCTTGCTAAGCCCTTCCTCATAAAATAGCTACATTTTGATACAAGAAAAAATATATTCTAAATCAGTAAATATCAGGAGACTGTAAAGCCCTTCAGGACTGTGTAGGTACATTGATAGAAAACAGAATATTCTGGTGATAAAAAGGTTAAAATGACAAAAAACATTGTAAAAGCTATGTTGAAATTATTGTATTTGTTATACATTGTATCTAGCCAGTTACCCTGGCCGTAAAGAATTTATTTTTCATTCTACTTGAGTGAAGAACAATCATCATTCTCTTATTTAAAATGAACACACAACACATGAATAAAACTTTTCCCTGGGTCTATGCGAGATCCATATGTGTTAAAAAATAAATGAAAAATTATTTAGAAATTTTCTCAGCAAACATAGAAAAAACACAGAGAAATCTTTACAGTATAGCAATAGGACAAAGGGACTACAGTCTCTATTGTTGGTTTCCATCACAGAAATCTGTGCCTAAGGGAATAGGTCAGGAAATGGATGGGCTTCAAGAAGTTTTGGATCAAAAACTTTCAGACTTCCTGAAGGTTACGCTGCAAGCCTGGGGCAGAGTTGGGTGAACAGTCTGTGACTCAGCTCCTACCGCTTCACCTCCAATCCAGATTTCTTCTGAAATGTGATCTGCTGAATATTGTGTCTTCTCCAAGGAAAAGAATCTCAAATATTTTCAAACTGATGTGCTACAACCTTAAACATTGCCATACATTTTGCCAAATATTTTAGATGCATCAGAGAATCGTGATGCTTTTTTACAATTGCTGCACAACAAATTCCCTAGTGTCTTGCCAGATTTTTCCATTTATATCTGATTTCTTCAGTAGTTTATTTTCAAAAATATCACCTCCTTACACCACAGTAGAACCAGAGGTTTTGTGGGTGTTGTTTGTTTGTTTGTTTGTTTGTTTTAAAATGGAAGCTTCTATTCTACAAAATTAGTGTTTTAAGTATGCATTCTAGCATAATCATACGTGGGTCACTAAAATGTGAGACACTAAAGTTAATAAACTTTGGTATATTAACTTTTACCATTAAGAATAAGAACACTAATAGGTCAAAACAGTCTTTAATGAGAGTGAAAGATAGTGTCTGCCTGTTTTTTACATTAAATGTCTTCCAGGCATTTTGTTTTGCAAAAATATGGGAGTTAATTTTGCTACTTCTCCCCAGCTTTCCATCTACCTCAAATCCTGTCGGCAGTTTCAGCTGGGGGAAAATGAGGACCATTCCTCAATTCCTCTTTCCAAAATCAAAGAAAAAACATTTCTGAATACCTCATGTGGCACAGAATTATCTTGCAAATTACTCAGAAGTGGCCGCATATCACTGGCAGTGAATAATCTTTATGTGGCTGAAATCTGAAAAGCAATTTCTATCTGTAGCCATTTTTATTTTTAGCACTGCACCTTTCACTGGACTTTGAGTATATTGTATTCCTTTAGAATTACAGTCCTTTATAAAACTGAATTTTCATTTTAATGCCCTTCCCTCATAAGAGAGATGAAAGGAAAAGCTAACCAGATCCAATTTACCTCACAAAGAGAGGCTATAGCCTTGATTAAACTCACCAGATGAATGTTAAATACAAGGTGGAGTGGATACTCATCTGACTGCTTTTACAAAAACCCTAATGCTGCTTCTAATCCTCTTTTATAGTGTGGTCTGCCTCCAGTTCCAGTAAGCAACTGTTCAAAGTCTTGCTCACGGTTCCTACCATAGTACTGTTTCAGGCAGAGTGCAGCTTTGGTTTTGGAGAGTGTCACGAGTTCAAAAGCCATCAGCTCTCCCTGCGAAGACCATGCGGTCTACCTGGATTCTGATGCAGCAGGCTTGGGCAAGCTGTAGACCTGGGAACGTGCTCATGGCACCCCTGGCTAGCCACATCCAGCCCACAGCATACAAGTATCCCAGACAAACGACTGTAAGGAAAGCTGCTGTTAACCAGAACGGTGGCCTCAAACTGGAGATGGAGACAGATACCGCTTCTGGTCTACGTTCACCTCTGGACTGTTACAAAAGAATCTCTTTCCATTTGAATCCTTCAGTCATGAATGCATTGGTATGTGCATATTTTGAGACAGCGTCTGAGGAAAGTGCGTAGGCTGGCAGGAAAGGAAATGATTATAGAAGAATGGAAAATGCACAGTTGGTACAGTTTTAAATTTCCCTCTTGTCTTCAAAATAATCACTAAAGCATAATGCAAAAATCTGAGATAAAGAAATGTGCACACGTAATTTGTACAGGATAGAAACTATATTGTGTAGTACTCTGTATAGGCAGTACAACCATATGCAGAACTGTAGTTTTAAGATACTATTTTGTCCAAAGATGGACATTTAAGGGTGAAAGGAAAATTCTCAGACTGCTAACATTGCTCTACAGTTTCAACAGCAAAGAGCTGCTCTGAAATATTTCACACAGATCTTTGTGTGACAGGTAATTTATACTGTTGAAAAATGTGTATTTTAAATGTTAGTATATAATATAATAGTATGTAATACTATATAGACCACATAATATAATATTACAATATAATATAATATAATATTGCAATACTATTGCAATTTTACTAAACTGGATATTGTTATTAAATTAGTAATGTAATTATGTTAAATATTGCATATATAATCCTGTGAAGTTATGTTCTGTGATAGAGCTGGTGGTTCCCTTTCTTCAGTTACAAAGGAAAATTCAAATATGCCAGAAGCAAGATTCACAAAAAACTGACTTGTCCAGTTCTTAGTATAAAATAATAAAATAAACATGAAATAAGAGTAAATCCTTTTACTCGTAAGAGACTTAATATCCTGAAGTTGCTCAATTTCTGTAAGGGGTGCCTTTCCTTTTAACATCTGCCAGCCTTCATTGTCATATTGCAGAAATACATCTTTATGTATAAGCAGAGAAAAAGAATGATAAGGTCTTTGCCAGTATGAAAATCTCTTCTTTGATCTTTTTGCCCACAAAGAGTGATGAAAAAATAACACTAATTTGCCTTTTGTACTTTCTGGTTGATGAAACATTGCCAGTTGTCAGAGGATTTTTAAATATTCATGAATACCAGTGCTCTACAACATGGATAATACAAGTGCCCTCGATTATTTATAACCCAAGATGTCAAACTGGAGGCTCTGAGCCGGCCAAGTGTTTAGTTTACATTCTGGGTCTTTATTCTATTTTGCTTTTTGCTTATTTGTTTCTCCAGAAGAGATTGCCTTCTGTTCCTGAAATGAATTCATTGCTGGGAAGCATTTGTAAATCAAAGAGCAGTCTTGTTACCTCATTGTCTTTCTCTCTCAGTGTGTCATTTTAGGCTGACTATGTTCTGCTCACATGCATTCAAAGTTTCTCTTCAGCCATACCAAATGAAGAGGATGCCATTTTCTACATTAAACAGTAGCTCTGTTCTTTTGAAGCCTGCCAATTAGTAAAATAAATGTCTTACTTAAAAACTTCTTTTTAAATTTTTGTGAATTAATAATGGTCAAAAATATTTATAAAATCCTTAAAACTGTTTTTTTCTGGGGGTTGATCTAATTTAAATGTCATTCCCACACTCTATAATGATACTATGGAAGACACCTACCAGATCGTACAACGCAGAACGTGTTTAGTTGGGTCAACAGCTATGTCCAAGATTGAGCTGCCAGGTGTGTGGTGCTACTGTCCTAAGCTTTCTCGCAGTGCCCCTTGAAAGTGTCTCTCACCTTAAGGACTTTTATAGTCCACTTACATTTGTCTCTTGCATGACATCTTAAAACTGAAGTTCATAGCTCCTATCTTTAGTCCTCTTCCAAGTAACTGCCTGTTTTGTGCTGCCTGCAGCTCCATTATTAATCACCACATTTAATTTCCAATGCAGTAACTATAATAATGCCAGAATATTTCTTTTTATTTCTTTGGGTTTATATCTTCAGTTCTGAATTTTTGTTCCCTCATGGTTGATCTTAAGAATCCTGATATCTTCTCACCTTATTTCCACTGAAGCAATGGTTCCCTTCAACTTTTTTGACTCTTTTTGACAATCTTGTCTCAGTGTGGAGTGTGCTCATCAATCCTGATTTCATTCAAGTGGGCCTTACGCTTGCTTGGTAGACCCTGCTGAAGATTCTTCCGTAATAAGAGTATTTACGAGTTCTCTCCCTCTCTCCTCTGTGTACTTACTAGTGCTTAATATTGTATGAATTTGCACTGCAACTTTTTTTTGTATCATCTGAAGCATTTACATGAGGAAATCAAAGTATCCAATTTGTATCTATAGATCTATTTCAGGAAACATATATGAATAACTTATCTTTGGGGAACATTACTGCTATATCAAATTTGTTTAATATTTGCTAATGGGTGTAAAAGTTACTGGAACAGGGGTAGAGGGGAGAGAGAAGTAACAACTAAGAAGGAAATTCACACACAGCAAATATAAGCCTGCAGTGTGACCACGTATTTCTCATTTAAAAAAAACCCAGGATTTGTTTCTGGTTATTCTATAACACTCATTAAAATCTATTCACATTTTTTGCCAAGTTTTGATATTTAATTTGTATTTATTAACTTGCCATGTTCCCCTACATTTTGCTTCATTTGTAGGCTGGTTTTTTTTCAGGCCTTTTGATACATTATTTTCATCTTGCAGTGCCCAAAGACAATCTGTTCTACAACCAATCTAGAAAAAACCTGCTTAATTAGTTGGCTGTATCTCTTCATCCTCTTCTTTCCGTTCCTGACTTTCTCTCTGATAAACCTGATGAAATGAAACTAACACAAAGCATAATTTTGATACTGTATATGATTTGATAGAGCCTCATTTCGTGCACAGTATTGTGAGTAACATTGAAATCTTCTATTTGCTATTCAGCCCTTTTAAATCCAGGTAAGATTACTACACAGTCTGAAGCTGAAAAAGCTAAAGGCAGTGGAGATAAAAAGCAAAGGGGAAGGAGCAGTCAAGTTGGAAGGTGATAGTAAGGCAATAGGTAGGGTAGTTATCACAACAGGTGACTGGCCAGCTAAGAATAAGAATTAATGCTATTGTACTCTTGCATCTGCAAGAGTACCTGAGGCCTGAAGAGCTAAGCAGGGGAAGGAGCAAGAGATTCAGCTCAGAGAAAGCAGTCCTGCATATCGATTTGTTGCAGCATGGTAGGAACGCAGAGCCCATGACTGTTTGGTGAATACTACTTTCAATTATACATGTAGCTGAGCCTTTTAAATTAAAGGTTCAGCGATATCACATAGATGATCATTAAAAAGTTGTGTAAGTCCCTCTGAGTGTGCTATGTGTTATGTTTTGCAGGGTATTTCTCTCAGCATCAATGTGTAAGCTGAAAAACTGCATGGATTAGACAGTGATATGAACAATAGTCCAATAACATCCATAGCCATGTGAAAAAGTAGCTGTGTAGGAAGGATTACTGTGACAGCAGCTGGTGGTGTAGCCAAGGGCTATAGTAAAGCTTATGGAGTAGAGCCACACTGCTTGCATATTGATGGTTTAGCTTGCATATATATCCCTGTATCCTGGGGGCTGCAGAAATCAAAATTCCTTATAGAGATGTGTAGGACAAAGAGATTTATTGACCGTATCTGCACCGTCTGAATAAACACACTTCTCTCAAAGTCTCATATTCCTCCCTGGCATGCACAATGCCAAGTGTGACAGAGGAATGCATTTCCAGGGATTTTCTGTTTCATTTCTCTGGGTCTTTTACTCCTGGCCAGGACTCACAAGCATGTTCTGAAGCTGTTTGATCTGCACAGCCCCGGACCAGCTGACTCCATCACTGCTTTGCACACAGTATTGCAAGTGAGGGGACCCCTATCCTGCCTCCCCCCACCTCTCTCTTTCTCTCCAGGGGCAGAGACACCTGCAGTTGTCTCCCCACACCGAGGAGAGACTTGATCTCCCCCAGAGATCCCAGCTAACTTCTATTAGTCTGAGATCTGCATAGGGAAACAAGTATGTAACTGGGTGTGCTTTTATTTTTATAGATGAGGAGAAGCTGACTGCAAATGGGTTTGGAGAGGTACTTTATTGACCTGGGTCACCAGATAAAGTAGGAAGAAAAGAAGTCTGTTGCAGAAGCATTTTACCTCTTTCTTTTTAACTAGGTGTGCTACGTTTTCTGATAGAATTAGTCAATACTAATAAAAGGTGAAAAAACCCTAGGATGTGTACATAGTCTCAGAAGTAAATGGAGTCTAGTGTATTTACCACAGCACAATTTATCTGCTTAATAAAACTATATATTTCTGTACAAGACAAAAAGCATTTGGGGTAGAGAGGTGTTTAGGTTTATTAGATGGCAAATATTCAGTGCTAGTAGGTTGCACTTACAGATACATGTTTTTACTTCCTGCTTTGAGCTACAATTGCACAGCATCATATTTGCTAGAGTGTCCTGGTTTGGCTAAAACAGGACCATTTCTCCTTTCAGTAGATTTTTCTTCAGTTAAGTTTTCCTAAGTAACTGCACTTTCTTAAGGTGACTACAGGTTTTCTCAGGCAGTGTCTGCTTTTATAGTTGATGGTTCTTGATGTCTGCAGTTGTTGCTGGGGTAGAAGGGGCATTGTGTGGTGTGTGCTTGTTCCCTGCAGGCTCTCTTGCGGTCCTTGTGGGGGGAGATGGAAAAGGGTTGCACCTGCAGAAAGCTACAGAGGAGACAGGTGTCCCAGGCCTGACCAAGGCAGTATTCCATCCCACCCATGGGAATACTCGGTATAAAGCTCGAGGATCATGGGGGTCAGTTCTCTTTCCTTCATGGCTGGCATCCTGGTGGGACTCTGCTCGCTCTCCTGCCTCCGACCCCAATCCGTGCATCCCTGAGTCCAGTTCCTGCCTGCTGTGGAGTCGTCCAGGACGTCCAGGTGCCTGACCTGCCCTGTGAGCACTGCGAGCTGCCGTGGCGCGGCACGCGGTCCCACGGTCATCATCGGGAAGAGCAATATCGGTTTTGTATATTTCTATTTCTATTATTAGTAGTATTAGTTGTAATATTATTTATACTTTTTTTCATTGTTGTTGTTTTATTAAAGTTGGCTTAACTGTCCAATCCGTAAGTCTCTCTCGCTTTCCTCCTCTCATTTACCTTCTGGGAAAGGAATGGATTAACAGAAAGCGTTTGCCATCTGCTTTAAGTGCTGGCCCAGCCTTAAATGGTGACACAGAGACAATGGCAAACTTTAAACAGCTTGAAAGCATTCATCTTAGTCATAGTGTTTGATTTAACTGTGAAAAAAAAAAGTCTGTCTAGTGAGGATAGAAATAGTTATTTTATTAAACTTCTAATTTGATGATGATAAACAATTCAATCTATACTCTTTGTAAATAAGACATTAAGTGGTAAAGCAACTACACCCAGAAATTACATAATATAGCTGCCCTGTAATTTTAGTGTCCTGCCATTGCTTCTTTCAATAAGAACATTAAAAATTGTTCTGTATGCAAAATAAAGCTGCATTAATACAGCTTATTCTGTTTCACTTGCACATTATGATGTGACATCTTTAAAGTGCACACGGAATTTTGAAAGATGCTAAACCTAGCTATGTACCTTGAAAGGTACTAGGCTAATTTCTGTCTCAGCATAAGTCAGCTCAACTCCAAATAATAAAACATTGCAGATAAAAAGGGCTAAAAATATTTTAAAGAGTGAAACTATTCTGTCTCCTGAGAGAATACTTCCCTGGGAAATCAAGCTGTATCTCAGTCAGCATGGTGGGAAACAAGAAGATATCCTTTTGTGACTAGGCTAAACAGCAAAACACAAACAAACAAACAAACAATGCAACAAAAAAAGGGGAAAAGTAAAGAGAGAAAGAGGCAACTGAAAGCTCTGAGGGATCATTAGAGCCAGAAATGCTCTCTGAATCCCTTGTCTTTGCCTTGCGGGTCTCTGGCTCTGACAATGGATGAAGGATGGCTTTGAATGCAGGCCAGCTTGCATTTCAGATGGTTGATGTAGTCCAGTTTAGCTTCTTCACTAATAGAAGCTGGGGATAGAAAACCATGCAGCTTAGCTTCCCTAACAAACAAACTCTGCATCAGTACTGGAAAAGGATAGAGAGGATGGAGAGTCATTATTCATAATTATTCATGATGTTATTTATGAGTTTGGCGACTCATGAGAAAGTACAATAAATACCTCATATGTGTGAAAATCAACCATAAAGAGCCTTGAAAGCAGGCATGAATAATATTTTGGAAGGGAAAGGAAGAACAAACTGTCTCTCTCTTGTACTCCTGATGTGCCAGTGCCACGGCCTGGCTCTTTAGTGCGAACAAGAACTGAGCAAGAGAAAATTGGCTACACTGAACAATACATGTTTCCAGTAAGAAACTTCTATTTTTCATAGTCATTAGGAGATCCTGGTAAGCTTAAGCTCCTCTTCTAGTCTTTCTCTTCACATAGGAATACAGGTGAAAGTTGCAAACTGTCTTCCGTTCATGGGACTGTTTGCCCTATTATCTCACAGGTGAAAAGGTCATTACATTTCCTTAAGAATAGGTGTCTGAAATTGTTTTTTGTCAAAAATAAAATGTGTAAAGTGTAATAATGAAAAAGAAAGTATAAGTGGATTTCAAGGCAGAGTTTTGAGCAATTTAACCTTCACTCCAAATAAATATAGGTACCATTTTCTAAGTGCTTGCTTTACAGTTGCTGAATGGATCGTGACAGAGAATACAGAGTACTTTGAATCAAAGCTGTATGAAAACAGAAAGCAAGATGAGGGAATACGAGAAAGCGGGATGCTGTCTCAAAGCCGCTGAGCTGCTTGGAAGCCTTTCATGTGACAGCCTGCAGTTGCCGAAGCCACGGCAGGTGGGACCCTATGCAGAACCACACGTTACCTGTAGCAGAATACCTTTCACAGCTGGATCTTTCTAGCCTGTACAGATAATTACGTGCTGTGGCAGGGCCATGTGCACTGATGACGCTTCTGGGAAGGAGTTGGCTGCAGGGAAGAAGACAAAATGGGTCTTTGGCTGTGATAAGTTGAGATACATTTTTTCATGCAAGCAGCAGTATTTGGTTGTGTTGTATCCTTTAACTAGAGATATAGCGTGCAATGCAATGCACTGAATTACAGTGGGTACTGCTTTATGAAGCCAACTGACATGCAATTTTGAGACATGAATTCTGAAACTATTCCAGTGACACTGGGAGGATTAGGGAAATGAAGCACAAAGTGAGAACAGAGATTTCTACTGTTCTACTACTCATACAATTTAGTTGCAGTGCAGCTAAGTAATGCAACCTCTTAAATTTTTAGAAGTGTCACAAATGGAGAAACCATTTCTAGAATATATATGTATCCACAATATGAAACAGAGTATTGCAAAAGAAAAGGGGTCCACTGTGACCTATGGCTTTGTAGGATCATCCAAAATCACTAGATATCTTTCTGCTTATTTCTTTACACACTGAATTTAAGTAGGACACACATAAAAGTTGTCTGCTGAGTTACTGTACCTAGATTTTTTTTTAAATACTTGATGTCTAGCAGTACCAAACAGATTTAAGGGGTTAGGAAATTATTTTGGTAGCCAGGGAAACATTTATTTTGCAAAAACATTCTTTAAGGAACTACAAACATTCAAACCTTGGCAAAGAAACGAAGAATTAAATGTCAGATGTATCACCAGAATCGAAAGAAACAGATCTAACATTAAGTGTATATCTTCCAATAAGAAATTGTGGAATTCTGTATTTATTACTTACGATAATTCCTTGATCAACTGATACCCTGTTTACAAGTCAAGTGACAATTTTTCTCATTGCTGAATCCACAAACTCACTATGGGTCTGAAAATCAATAATGTGCTGCATCCGGCAACGTAAAAAAGGTTTTATAACTGCAGTTATCTCCTATGTGAAGAAAGAAGATAGATAATACTAGTATTCAAAAATGTGTTTAATCTTAAATGGGTACTTATGTGAAATTCTGTGACATACCAAAACTGCTAGCTACCACTGATTTGACAGAAAATTCTCTGTTGCATTTAAATCTATCCACATGACTTTTTTTTCCTCAAGCTGCTGGAACCATGTTTTTGGTTGGAAGGCCAGATCGGCTCTTCTAACCTCTAAGAAAATTTGAATTCAGGCTTGTTTATATGCTCAAAACTAAACAATATGCTCCGAATGAAAAATATTCTATGGAAGGAAAAAACTATTCATACAGAAATGATGGAAAATAACACCTGTAGCTATTCTATGAAGGTAAACAAATATACCTGTAAGTCTAGGAGACATGACATTTGCTGAGTAAGAATGGCAAAACCTTACATGAAACAGAGTTTGAGCTTAAAAGGAAGTTTTATCCTTGGGGGCAGGGTTGTAGCTAATGAAATTTTAATAGTCTATTGTGGAGGCTTTCAGACAAACTAATATGGCAGCTTATGAAAATGAGAGATGTGAGGGCAATAAAAAGTACATTTACTAAATAGTCTTGGATCATAGTTATAAACTTATTTCAGGTGAATTTGAAGAAAATTTCTACTAGTTCTATATATTTCATGTCATTAAAAAACTTGCATTACAGCGTCTTTTCAGGGTAGAAAAAATTTATTAGCATCAGCAGCACATATTTGGCTAGTCAGGAAGAATTGCAGAAAATCTGACCTTTTTACATCTCCATAATTATAACTTTCCTTTTAGAACAGCTTATTCCCAAACGGAGTAATCTGACTACCTGTTTGCAAAATGTTTATCAGCTCTAAAGAAGTCATTATATTGCTATTCCTACACTGACCTTCAGGTCAGAGAGGGTTTACTGATCCTAATAAGCATAAGTGGGATCAATGAAACAGTGACATATTTTAGGTGGTTAACACCTTCCATGAGAAAATTCCTGCTATTTACAGCTACCAAGACACATCATTACAGGCAAAATATTTGAGCTACAAGCCAACAGATACATATTACACATGAACAATGTTTTAAATTTCTCCTTGCTTTCCTGGTTAAAACTTCTCTTTCCTTCAAATGTACTGTGAAGTATACATTTAGATTAGTTTTAATAACAAGATCATTAATCAGGTATCACTGTTTCAAGACACTTTGATGATCAGCAGTTCTTTAACAATATTAGGAATCCTATAAGAAGACACTGAACTGAATGTAAAGCACCCTATGCAATGGCTTGTCAGCTTGGTCAGTTTTGTAGACTGTATGATGATGTAGCAATATTTTCAACACATTAAGCACTAAAAACACATTAATTTTGGTTACCTTTTCTGGTCAGTGAATAGCTTGGTATAGGGGGGATATAACATTCCCAGCTCTTCGTCACGTAGATCTCCAAGTAAGTGCACTGACTGCTGTGTTTAATGTAAACTTTAGTGCAGTAATTCTCTACCTAAACTGTTGGAATAGGAGAAAGCAAAAATAGAAAAGGGAATCAAAGACAAAAAATAAAAGTGACAAGAAAAGAAACAAGTTCTAAATAATGAACCTGATTTATCATTCATTTCATCAGTCTTATTGTGATGAATGAAAGTAAACTTGAGTTAGTCTTGTTAAAATATTTCCAAAACTAAGGATTTAAGGTTTGAAAGTTTCTTCTTGGATCAAAGGTTGTATTGAAGGATTAAAGGCTGATTTTGCTACTGAGTTAACATATTTATTGTCTTTTTTTGAAATTAGTATTACAAAATTTCATTTCAGGCAAGCAGCTCTACAAAAAGATTATTGACAGAATGAGGTAGCAAGCTCCTTCCACCGGTATACAAAAAGTCTTCATTTTTCATTTGGGGAAGCAAATTAACTGTCACTAAGAACAGGCATTCAATCCTGTATGTTTGAGCTGATGCTGATAGTCTATTAAAACCTGTTGTGTTGATGCTTTTGGTAAATGAGGTTCTTTACATTTTCTAACATAAGTCTCTAATATCAAAAGCATCAATCTTTATTTAAGCATCGGAATAACGCAGCATATTTTTCAGAGGAGCTTAGTTCCCCCATGTTAATGGACACTATACCTTCATCTCAGAGAAAAAGACCACTTTTGTATAGGAATACTGGAGAATTATGCATGTAACATTGGGCATCACTTTTTGAAAAATCTGAGTCCTACTATTAGATTATTCAGCAAATTCATTGTCAAGGATTCAGTGTGCAAAGTAACAATATATCTATCAAAGAGTCTGAAATTGTGTCATGTATGAAAGTAACTAGGTGGGTTCAAATAATTGAAGATGTTTTCAAGGAAACCATTCAATTTGGGTCCATCAGTTATATTTATCATATATATGTGCAATAAGTATATACTAAAAGTAAAAATTAATAATTAAATTTTATAGCCTTCACATTCTGATAACTTTGAATTCCTAATGGGACCTAAGATTTAAATAAATTATATACATAAAATGGAGAACTTCTTTAAGATGCTCAACTACATTAAATCACCTTCTAAGCATTTAGAATAAGATTTTCCTTTTCCAGTCTGAAGAAGAAAGAAACAAAACAGAATCCAAACTTGTTGATTTGCACACAGAGAAAAATTATGGGAATACTTTGCCTTGTTAATGTCACATAAATAGTATCTTGTTCATTTTCCCATCAGTTTTGCCATTGATCCCATTCCTGTTATAATTCTGCTGGCTGCTTTGATTCCTCTTTATTTGGAATCTGGTAAGTCATTGGACAGTTTTGTCTCCCAACCTGTTTTGGTTTTCTGATCACAGAATATCGTATTGAAAGAAGTCATTTACTGTAGATGTTACGGAACCTAAAATGGAAGAGACACTAAACACTTGCAGGCAGGTTTGAGATTATCCTTCCTCCAGAAGATGTTTCTTTGATACAATTTATGTTGCATCAGAAGGCAAACAATTTACTTAAGAACCTTTATGGTTCAGAGACAAAAAAATAAGCCTTCCTGTTTTAACAGAATATGTAAGTGGAATATTTACAAGTGTTCAGACAGGGTACAGGGAAAGCAAACAGGTAAATGTATACTCTGAAATGTGCAGCTTTTGAATGCTATTTTACACCAACAAAATCTAAATATCTTCCCTCTTCTGGAGCCTCTTCAGCACAATGACAAATATCAGCATATGTGGATGTCAGTATTTACCCTAAACATTCAGAATTTGTCGGGAAGAATGGATATAAATAGTACTAAGAAATTTTGATTCTCATCTGTACCTCTTCTACCACTTCAATCGTTAAGAGTTAAAAGCCCCATTGCAGGGTATGTATTTCTCTCTAGTTGAATAGTATCAGTATTCCCAATAGGTTGTATGGTATGTAGTGCTGAAGTTCCTTCCGTCCGTTGCACGCCTCAGCTTTGGGATCCACCTAGTGTTCTTCTGTTGTCTGTTCCCTTGCATCTGCAAATATACTTCTTTATTGGTCAACATAATTCTTTATTCTTTCAGATAACCAATGAAATGAAAAAAAGCCAGCTTTTCTGTAAAGAAAGTAGCTTACAACTACTTCAAAAACCCTTAAAAAAGCAAAACCATGCAAAAAGATCTTTCACATATGATAAATGTGAGATTAAAATAGTATCGATAAAGTTAAACATTATTTTCCAAACAGGAATGTATTAGTTTCAATCAGTCTATGCAGTAGGCCAGAAGAATGGCAGTGTAGCACTTAAAGCCTTAAAATTATAGTCCTGCCAGCTCTACATTCCATAAGATATGGATAGTTTGCTGAGAGTTAATGAAAAAAAGAAGAACCCTAACCTTCCAAGGCAATGTTACATAATACTGCTTACAGTACTGTAGTTTATGGCTTATCTTTGACTATCAGCAATAGCCCTTCTCAAATTATCTTTGCTTCATCCTGCAAAAGTTGATTGGAATAACTGCATGGGTTGGACAATTGAAGTCAGAATGCAGAACCTAATCAAGCTTCCTAAATGAATGCACATTGCTACATTGTTGTGGTAGGTTTCTCACAATAGTGCTTTGCTACTATGCGAACGAGAAGACAGATATGTTGTCATTAAAAGTAAATCTTAGGGTTCCTGTAAGAACTTCATTACCATTCTTAACCAGATGTGATAAACACCATTTCCAACACTTATCAATTGAACAATTAACAGCATTTGATAATCAGTGGATACTGCCAAGAAAGAAAAAAAAAGATTGTTCCGTATTGATACTGGATAAAAGAGCCTCAGTGCATCATTTGTTCTGCAGGTGGAGGTGCAGTAGGTAAGCTAGGCGGGCAGCTCGATGCAACCTGTAAAAGATGAGTGACTCATACAGCTGTGGTATTAGCTTCTGATGACAATCATTAGTATTGGAGAGACATGAGAATCTCAGCATCGTTTTCATTAAAATTCATAAAGGGTAATTAATGTATCAATCCTTAACACTTCCATTACAAACAGGCATGGTTTCACATTGATGACAGTGAGGGTCATACATGAAGAAGAAAAGGGGAGTGGAACAGCTAAGATTTACAACCATTATAACCACTAGCAATATAATATTTCAGTCATATAAATCTTCCTGCAATACAAATGAGTGAGCAAGGACCTTCAGTATCTCTTCCTTCTTAGAGATGCGTACCTGAAGCATCATATATACATTTCTCATTCACAGCAAAGCTCTCAGCCCTGCATACAATAATGACGCTGTGCATTTGGTAGCAATAGTGAAGAGAGCCAAGAAGAATTACTATTTTCTCCATTTAGCAAGACTTTTCACTTCAAGACAGGACTACTTCACCATTTTTATGAGCCTGGTCTCTTATTAGATGCAATATATTTTTCTGTGAAGATTTATGGTAAAGTACTCCAGCATTTAGTAATTATCAAACCCCTAAAAATCTTATGAGTTTTTCGCAAGTTACTCAAAAATCCACTCTAATTTTATAGTACACAATGAATATCTTCTATTAGTTCATGAAAATTGCAGTAGTTCGGTAAGTCTGCTATACAAAAAAACCCTGACTAATATTAATTTTCTTCAGTATTTACATATAGAAAGTAGTCTCCATACACTGCCATTCCGGAATAGGAACAGAATACACTAAAAGATATTTTAATTCATACAATTAAAATTAATGGATTTTTTGCTGCTTGTTGAAAGAGCGTGCTTGCTTATATATATGTGCATGTGTATGCATATAGATAGATAGACAGATAGATAAATTATCATATATTTAACTGTGAATACTCAGAAACAGCATCATTCTGAATGTGGCTTTATACGATGGAAAGAAAGCTAACTAGAAAGGAAATTAAAGCTGACCACCAGCCATTTTTATTTCCTAGGAGGTTTGAAATGTTGACAGTAAGCAAAATGCAGCAGTATGAAGCCTTGCTATTTCATGACTTCATGAATAAACTGTGAATTTGGTTTACGACTAAGAACATTTAAAAATAAGTACATTTTTAGATTATTTCTTTTGAGTTTCTGAATATTTAGGTGTAGCTTTTGACACATTTTAAACTTCTGTCCATAATTAAGAAGGTTAGAAATTAACAGAAAATGTAAAAGAAGACTTGCACAATCACCTGACACCAGAAGCAATTGCTTTGAGAAAAACAACAAACCTAGACTTTCAGAAAGTTGACAACCAGGTGAAAAATTGAAATAATATATCTTTAAATTATAGAAATATTTTCGATTTTAATAAGTAAAATTCTATTAAAAATACACAGAACAAAATACTCTTGCCTACGTTAGAGGAAGTACAGTAACTCGCTTAGCTTTACGATGATGTATAAACCTTGAAGGGGCTTGTAGAAGAAATGAAAAGGGATAGAGATCTCTGCCTTCATCCCATGATGTAGAAACTTCTTGAAGATTGCAGGGCATAGGGGTCCCAGTAGCAAAAATTTCTTGTCTGCTTCTGCTCTTACCTTATGCTGGCTTGCATCAGTCTCATAGCATAAGGCTGAAGGAGCACAGGAGAGGATAAATGGTTATACCCTCTGCTGACTGACCACAACATTCGTATCCTTTTCTACATGTACACCAGCACTGGATCTACCATCAAGGTAACAGGATGATAGCAAGTACTTCAACAAATTCAGGAGAGGCAAGTTTTCATCTTTTATTGCTTGTGGTCAAATTATTTGTGCCTCTAGTTTTGGGTATTAGGAACACTTGAATTCATATTTCTCCATCAAAACTCACATAAGCACCTACAGATTTCCTGTTTTTTTTTTTTCCTTTTGGCCAGTCTGCCAAATTACTTGTATTATAATTGTTTCTTATTGCCATTTTTGGACTAATACTTTACTGAACTTATGAGCTGAAAGTTTCTCATTTGTTTGTGGTCTTGAGCAGCAGACAATGGTATTACTGGTTAGGTCTGGCAAGAGGAGAAGAATTTATTAAGTGAAAGATTAAGTTTAGAGTTCAAGTCATGATAATAAGTATCAATGTGAAAGAAGCATAACACAAATATGTGATAATATAACACGAATTTAGCAAGTCATTATGATTTCTAAAGTTTGCTCAGGCATGACAGGACTCATTTGAACATTTTAGTTAAAATTACAGTGTATATTTAGTATGAGAAAACAATATTACATCTTGTGTGTGTTGCACCAAATGCAATATAATATATGTCAGAACTAAATTGTAGCATTTTCTGCTGCCTCAGCAAACGTCTGTTTGTATCTACAGCTTTGTTAAACTGCAATAAAGCAAAAAGCTTATTCATCTCACTGTGGGAATGTAAGTTCTATTTACTTAGAATGAAAATCTGAGACACACTGCTTCTGGTTTTGTATGAAGTTTATCGCTATCATTTGGAAGTAGCAAATCTTCACCCTCAGTAAAACTGCCTTCCAGATGAAAAAATACGATGTTTACTTAGTGATAAACAATTTCCAGGGAAGAGGGGATGTTAGTCCTGAGAGGAATCATGTGAATTTTGAAAATTAAAAAGTGCTAGCAGCATGTATGTATTAGGGATGTGTTTAACAGAACAAGTATTCTCAGTCTGTAGAAACTGAATATTTCCCAGAGTGTAACAATCAAGTTTCTTAGAAACTGTTTTTTCAATTAGAAAGGGACAAAATATTTTATATTGAATATCAGCCACCTTGAATTTCCATGCAAAACTCAAGAGGATTCTTATTCACTTCTATTTAAAGGCATTAAAGCAAAGTGCTTGGTACTAGACTAGAGTGATGAAGTGGGAAGCGCTAGGATGAGGGTACATTCGTTGTATGAATGTGCTGCGTGAGCAGGGTTGGTGACAGGGGACTTGCTACAGTGTTAGACTGAAAGGGTTAGATGAAACAACAAAGCTGAATTTTTTTAAATGTTCTAGGTGTCTTTAAAGCAAGAGAGCTGAGGAATATGCACTCGTACCTAGGGGTGTCAACAAACTCTGTGACCAGAAACAGGCTAAGATGTAAAAAGGACAACTGTTTCTTCAGCCAGAGAGGGAAGTTAAAGAGACTGACAAAGCTAGTAAAAAAAATTGAAAACCTAAGATCAAGGACATAGATCTTAATAGTTTTTATTTTTTACTATCTGTGCTTCAAATCTCAGAGGAAAGAAATAAAACTGCTTCATTTTGAAGATTTCATCCTTGAGTCACTTTAATCAACTTGCAGCTCACAGGTCTTAGCAAAGAAAGGGTTTACAGGACCCCGTAGTGCAGGGCCTGTCTCCTTAGCACAACTATGAAATAGCAAGAGCCTTAAGTGAAAGAAATAGCTCTAAGGAAAATAGCTTCCCATCAAGTCCAGAGTATTAGATAAGGAGGTTTGTAAGGCATAGGTAATTTTATAACTGTGACAACAGCTGTAATGTGCAGTTTGATCCAGTATCCAAAATCTTTGTTACCATGTATATTACCTAATGGCCTCTTGATTTCAGCCTTTTCTTTGCTATCTTTGTTATCTTCCATTTGGCTCATAAGTTTCAAGGCATGGATGTGGTGTCCAGTTCACACATGGGACATCCCATCACAGCCTGGGATCATGCAAGTGTGATGTCCCCACTGTAGCATCCTCCAGATGTGGTGGGAAGGACAGCAAAAGCCACCAAAGTAGGAACTCCATCTAATCTAACCCCTTCCTTTATCCAAGAATCAGAAATGCATCTGCCATATGAGAAGAGTCCAGGTGTTTGCTATTTTCTGATGGGTGTGTACCTGCTAATATTATAGAGGATGCCTACACCTATGTGAGGGCACAGGCACTGTTCCAGTTGTGATATAATATACAGCAGTGCCACATTACAGAGCATGGAAGATGTCCTTGCTCTATGATTCAGGAAAAATCAAAATCCTGGAAACAACTGTATGTTTCTATTCTTTTGCAGTTTCCTGAGACAGTGAAAAACAGTTAAAGACCATAATAATCCTCACACCGGGTCTCTGTGATCAGGATTCATTACATTTCAGTTAACAATATTCATTCACCTGGTTGAAAATCCCATTTTCCTCTTGCAAAAAGGTCAGACTCCATTAGCCTGAGATTAATTAATAAGTATGTCCTTTTCAAAATATAATAGACGTTTTCTTCAATTAGAGAGTTGTTTCTTTTTTGTTTAATTTCTGTTGCAGCTGTGATAACAACAGTTACAAGTGGACAAGCATTAATAGTAGTTAAGATCCCAGATCATTGTAGTATTAGTGGTATTAAGAGTATTCAATTATTGACAGATTAAATAAAGTAAGGTAATGAAGGTAAATATGTTGCGTATGAGATGAATAGCCTTTTGGTTTTGATCTTTCTGACCAATGTCTAGGTTACAAGACAAGAAGACTTCCTATAAAACGGCTTAGTCACAAATATTCTCTCCTCTGTTTGCCATAGTATAACTTTTACCTTTATTTTGCAGTGTGTCGCGCCTATATATTTACTGTATGTTACCCACAGCACTCAAGGGTTTAAGTGAATTTGCATCTTTGTGCTGCTATAGAAGAGGTAAGAGAGAAAGAATGTGTTATATGAGTTGCTCAATTTAAACAAAATGGATTCTAAATACATAAGTGTCCATATTTATTTGTGTAAAGTACCAAAGAAATTTTTACTTCCTTCCATCTCAGTTTACACTTGCATTTGGCAATGTTTGTTTGTTTGTTTACTATACCTTGAAGGACATCTCCAGTGGAGTGCAATCTCTAACTTAGTGGAAAACAAGCTCTGAAATCTCTGATTTTCACCCTTTATTATTCACCCACTAAGTAGGTATAAAATAAACTGACAAACTGTTATACAAAATGGCAGATGCTCCTACAATTGTTCTGTGTCTGTCTGAAATTTCTGTTCCCAAAGTAGCCTGTTATTTCTTGATCCTCCTGATCGTAGTGGCCTGCAACATATCTAAGCATATGCATGTATGTGAAGAAAGCTTCACAAGAAAATTATACACTAAAATGTTGCCTTTCCTAGCATGTATCTAATGAAACGTTTGTTTTTCTTATCTTAGGTTCTGGTTATGTCATAGTTTCTCACTGAGTGCCCTGCCTGCTTCTTAGCAGAAAGGAAACAGCCCAGCCCTGCTCATTTTTACAAGCCTAAACTCAAGTGGCTTTTCTGCAAAAAGAAAATTTTCAACTTATCTCAAGATTGTCCAGTCATTGACATTTGCAAAAACTACGCAAACAAACTTCTAAATATTGATTATAGTGAAATTTGGCCTCTGTATTGCTTGTGTTGATGCACAAAAAAGGAAGCTCCAAGTTTAATTGATGGAACTTACGTTATACCCTCTTGCTTGACTCTCATGGACAAAACCAATCCAATGCTTTAGTGATAAAAGAAGTATATGAGATAAATCATTTGAAGTGGTAAATGGCACCTGTAGTGTAATTTTAATTCCCTTTTATATTAATACAATTGAATAATCATAAACCCAAGATTTTTATAAATGCACAGTTTAAACCATGATATTTCAAGGAAGTCTTTAAGAACATAGAAATCACCACTGTGTAGGCCAAACCCAGATGCCATAGTAATGACAACCTGTGCTAGGAGCCAGAAAGGTAGCAGATGTTTTGTTCAAGGGAAAGACCAAGAATTTGCCTGGAATTTGAGGAGAGGGTCAAAAAGCAGACTGTCTGTGTATGCCAAGATAAGAGTATGATTGGGATCAGGCTGAAGTCATGAATGAAGAATTTATGTAACAACAGCAACAGAATCTGAGGCAAAAAACAGGCAAGGTGGATCAAGGCTGGATGAACTGATTCGCAATTGGGCAGGTAGGATCAAGAACTGAGTTTGAGGTCTAGAAGCGAGATGGAGTCAAAGCCAAGACTACAGCTTGAAGCTGTTTATCAGGCAAGTTTTCCCAGTTGCTGCCTAAAAGAGCTGTGCTTGGCAGGGAGGGAGAGAACTGTGCAAACAGCGGCCAGTGATGGGCTGTTTGACAAATGACTCTCCCACTTCTGTTTAATGAATGACTCAGGATAAATGTACTGTTTATTAATTCTTATTAAGTATTTGCAATATGAATGTCATATATTGACATGAAATAGGAGGTAAAATCCTAAACTTTGCACTGAACAACTTCTTTTCTTCGCATTTTGTCATTAAGGAACTATGCCATTAAAAAGGATACAGAAGAAAGTCTTTTGACTTTTTTTTATTCTTGTCATACATGATGAGCAGAAAAAAAATTCTTACTCAAGCAGCTCGCTTTTAAAAGCTTACTTGCTTTTAGTTTCACATTGATGCTAATGTTTTGCAAATTTAATGTGTGAAATAGCTTTGTCATAAATCAGTACCTCCATTTTGTCTTTTAGTTCATTTAAATTTTTTCTTCAAGAGCCCTGTGTGTAAATAATGACAGTATATTTTGTGCCAAATTTTTTTCAACACTTTCACGTCTCTGGAATAAATTATGGAACATTATTCTGGATGGGGAAGAAAAATTAGGCTTGATATAATTTTCTCTCCATCGTACAGTGTATGTAGTGTAGTAAAAAATATTTGTAGCTGGTGGTGAATTCCTAATGTCTGGAGCCCAGCACAAGTGGCAGTCTAGCTATAGATGATACACACTTTCTGATGTTTCAGCCTCTGACCTGTATGCATGTGACAATGAGCTAACATCAGCCCTTCCTCTGCCCTAATCAAGCACAAAATTGACTGAGAGAACAAATCCCTGTCAGTTAATGAAAGAGTATTTTCAGCTGAATAACAGATATGAAGAGAGATCTGATGATGTCTGACCATAAGTTCTGAGGTTAGAAGTTCTAATTTGCCAGGTGTCATCTCCATGCTACCAAAACTGCATTATTTTAACAATTTCCTAGCAGCTGGAGTTTTGATACTCTGGTGATAATGTATTTTTGTGTGATACTGACACATGGAGTCAGGGCTGACCCTAGCTAAGAATTTCTGATATTCTCTGTATAGCGGCATTCTGCTTGCTGTTTGGTCCCTAGACATACCTGTCATAGCTTATGTGTGGTTTAGAACCAGAACATTTAGTGTATCTCTTCATTTTATTTAGACAGACTAGTGAGTAAGAATATGAGTCAATATCTCACTGATACAATTTACTACTCTTCTGTTCCACACATTTAGAAAGGTGCCTAGGTGCTAGATGTTGGTCTACCACAAACTTCTTGTGTGAATATTCACAAGCACACAGACTATCTCTTGCTTCATTAAAGTGAAGATATTATTTCCTTACCTAGCAGACTAGTTGTAAAGGTAAAACACACAAATTGTTGTGAGGCAGTCGGATACTAACCTGAATGGGAGAGTCAGTGTTTTGTCAAGGAGTAAGAAGTAAAGCACATTAAGGAATGTAAATGCTTTTGGAGGCTAATGGATGCATAGCCAAAGTCACACAAGGTCCTAAAGGAATCAGTAGAATTAACACAGTGTGACAAGCACACAAACATATTCTCATCATTTTGCCTTCTCTACATTTTAAAAGGGCACATCCTATAAATGAAGTAAGGTAGTAGAGAAGGATAAAATACAGTGTCTTCGTAATTCAGTAATTGTAATACCAGTAATTGTATCTGTTCAAAATATTTTTTTTTCTTCAACTCTTAAAAAGTATTTGCAGTGATTTACCCCAATGATAATTTCATGTTTTAAGAAGCAATTGTCAATATAATTATCCTGTATATACAAGGTGTGTGGATATATACTATTTGACATGTAGCGATGCAGTTGTGTGTTTTGTTGCTGTATATCCTTTTAATGTTTTAATTTACAGCTTGCGCCTCTTGGTTCTAACACTTGGCCTGCTATTACTGAAATATTTGTCTAACATCACTGCTGTTCATGTCTCAGGTATCCCTTTACAGGCAGTACGGAGTACAGCGCTACAGATGTTGCCTGCAGTTTGGTTGAGGTGGATATAGAATTTTTCTAGCACTGAAACACACTTGCTCATCGTAATCACTAGAGGAGAAAACTGTGGTTAATTTCACATGCAGCTTAGGTCTGTTCTTTGCACAAATGTGCCTTTATACATAATTAAGTTGTTATTCACTAAAGGTAAATAAGTAAGCAACACTTCAGAATTTTTATTTGAATTTTGGCTGTGCTCCATCATTAACTATGATTTCCATGGCAACAGGGAATTTGTACATAGAAACAACTACAGAAAATATTTCTTAATTTCATTCTTAACCAATATTCTGTCTCTCTGTATGTGCACATCTGTATGTGTGAATATACACACTCTCCCCCTCCCCAAACAAAAGGTTGTGCATGGGGTCATCTCTAATTGCCTAGACTGACAACAAGGCCTCAGGTATTTATAGTTTAGACATATGATGAAGAAGATAGATAGGCTTTCAGCTGCCTGTAAAATTTGCTGCACACACTCTGTTGTGACTTTTCCTGTTGCTATGCCAGCCTTACCGAGAATGAAAAAAACCCCAAAAGATCAGTTTATCTGCGTGTTTATAAGCAGTGGACAAGAGTTTTTGCACTTTCTGTTTCTTGTTAGCAGCAGTAAAAAGTCAGTGACTCACTACACTGTACTTATGTTCTGTCTTGCTTAAGAGCATTTCTATTTTAAGCAACTGGATGTGATTCTTTAGGTGGTCATTTAAGAAACATTTAAATGTCAATATATCCATGATGAATTCTTCGATATAAGTATAATAAATTGTTCTTCTTTTCAATCCATCAAAACCTTGGAGCTTTATTTGCAATAATAAAGAGAATTTCTTCCATGTTCTCACAAAATCCAACTAGAAACATTTGTCGAGTTTGGGCAAAGATGCATTGGTCCACTGTCTTTTTCCAGTATCCCTGCATTTTTCAGAATCAGGCAATTTCAGCACTTGCAAAGACAAGAAGCGTGCACTGACCATTGTGGAACAAGTTTATTCTCTGATGTTTCCACTGTCAGAAGCAACGAAAATCAGAAGACCATGAGGAAAAAATGAATTTTCTTGTGGGATTTCCAAAATATATGTACATTTGCCCCACTTTCACAGTTGGACTAATGAAACTGTATATTGTTAACACTTTAGTTTTTGTATTTTAAATTGGATCACCTACCTGTAGCTCACAGACAAGGAAATTAAACACCTGTTGAAACATATATGCTAATCCGACAGGCATTCAAATTGCAAAAGCCAAGATCTGAGGTGCAGTGCAAAATATCCCCTCCTGTTTAAGTGTCTGCACCCAAGGTTTTTGTGACACCATTTCTGGAGCTTACCTCATCAAGCAAATTTTATCTGTTAAAACCACACCTAAGCTGTGTGTATGGATAAGATAAATCGGGTAAGGGTTTTTTTATGTGCAACTGTCAGCAAAGGAAACATTTTTTTACTGTAAAAGATCAGTCTCAAACATAAAAGTGATGCCATTTTTTTATGAGTATACAATATAGTACTAGTTACTAAAAGACAAGGACTGCCAGAACTAGATGTCAAGTAATTGTAATATGCCTGTAGTTGGAAGTGTTAATGAATATTTATTTAATTGCTTAGTGCAGTTGAAAATATACATAGTCTTCCAGTACAACAATACAATGCCTTCTCTCATCCATATTACTGTCTAATGGCAGGTTTATTTAGCACTTGTAGAAATCCTGAGTAATGTCTTAGAAAATCATATTTGAACCATTAAGAATACTAGAGTCTTGCATGAAAGTCTGGCATCTGCTGTTAGCACCAGTACTATGAATATTTAATCTCTGCTATCTGTTTTCCTACTTCTTAGCAGGCATTGATGACAAAAAAGTAGCTGACATTTTCATAGTACAGCTTCTCAGGTAAAATGTGTTCATCTGCAGCCCTGGCAGCACAAGGCATTGCTTCCATCCTGACACTGTTCTGTTGACTAAGCAACCTCGAAGTTGGACTTGATGATCTTTGAGGTCTCTTCCAACCATAATGAGTTGTTCTTGGATCATGTGTTTAATTAGCGTAATCTATGTATTCTTTGATGTCTTTATCAATATTTATTATGATAATTTAGTTACCCTTAGATTTGACTTACAGCTCACACTTTAATTTATATTATATGTGAATTCGATCGTTTGTGCTTTACAATGTAAAACTTAAATGTAAATCGCAGTACATGTTATCACTAACAGCTACTGTGGTGGGTTGATCCTGGCTGGA
>NW_009630718.1:58818-60274 GCF_000690535.1 Cariama cristata | reverse complement strand
GGCTTCGTCCCGCCTGAGCGGCCCCTGCCGGGCACCGTGAGGAGAACAGGGCGGTTGTGCGGGTGCTGAAGGAACCGACCCGCGGAATTTGCCTTGTCTGCCTGTCGTGTCTGCCCCTCTTCCTGTCTTCACCCCCTGCCGGTCCCCTCGTCCCCTGTGCCCAGGCTCCCCGTTGCCCCGTTCCGCTGTCTTCCCCTTCCTTTCCCCTTCCCTTCCTTTCCCCTTCCCTTCCTTTCCCCTTCCCTTCCTTTCCCCCTCCCCTTCCTTTCCCCTTCCCTTCCTTTCCCCTTCCCTTCCTTTCCCCTTCCCTTCCTTTCCCCTTCCCTTCCTTTCCCCTTCCCTTCCTTTCCCCTTCCCTTCCTTTCCCCTTCCCTTCCTTTCCCCTTCCCTTCCTTTCCCCTTCCCTTCCTTTCCCCTTCCCTTCCTTTCCCCTTCCCTTCCTTTCCCCTTCCCTTCCTTTCCCCTTCCCTTCCTTTCCCCTTCCCTTCCTTTCCCCTTCCCTTCCTTTCCCCTTCCCTTCCTTTCCCCTTCCCTTCCTTTCCCCTTCCCTTCCTTTCCCCTTCCCTTCCTTTCCCCTTCCCTTCCTTTCCCCTTCCCTTCCTTTCCCCTTCCCTTCCTTTCCCCTTCCCTTCCTTTCCCCTTCCCTTCCTTTCCCCTTCCCTTCCTTTCCCCTGTCAAGTCTTGGCGGCTCTTCCTGCCCACTCAATCCCATTTTACCCAAGGCACTTTTTCTTCCCACAGCAAACAGCCCTCCTGCCTTGCTGCTCTGTCCTGTTAGCACACGAGAAGCCCTCGTATTTGAAGTAAAGCTCACCTGGAACGGAGCAGTAGTGTTGTGGCTGTAGGTTCTGTTACTTCCAGCTGAAGTCTGTTGGCATTGCTTGCTGCCCCTTTGAAACACTTACTGCGTCTTCTCCCAAAACTAATTTGATGGGCAAATAAAAATAAAAGTGCTGTCACTCACACGTAATGTTAAATATCTGTTATCACCTTGACGTTTCTGAACGGAAAGCTTCTGTCCATCCTGTAGTCAGGGTTGGCAGTCGGGACAGTGCATTCATCAGAGTGTTAATATGTAGCAAGACTTAAAGTGCTGTATTGGAACGGTTAACTGATCTCCTGTCTTGCTTGATCGTATAGCGAACAGTTCACAGCAGCAGGGGATGTGTTTTACCGTCCGAAGACTCCTGTCCCTTATATTGTTTTTCACTGCATTGTGATGTGAAGCTGGATCCTTCGGTGTGGAAGTCGCTGTGCAGGTTATTACTTCCAGGAGTAAAGGGACGTACTTCCAAACAAACTGAAAACTTAATCCAAAACAGGTGGATTTCCCTTTCAAAAATGGCTGTTGCCTTTAAGTAGTTAGGTGGTGAAAGGTGTCCCCCCGCTTTGCCTCCCATGTCTTATATGTAATACTTCTTTGCTATTTTATATTCTGGTCTCTGCTACATTCAGT
>NW_009630718.1:0-58787 GCF_000690535.1 Cariama cristata | reverse complement strand
GTAGGGAAATCCAATGCTTGTAAAGCATTAAATGGTATTTGTGGTTAATTTGATTAAGCATATATTGTTTCTTCTTTTATATATATGATTTATAGTTATTTTGGCCAATTCCAGTTGTGCTATTGTGAATTACTGTTCTGACACATTGTGCATACTGCAGCATAAATAAGACCGTAGCATAGCTTTTTGTAGTGGAATTGTTCCAGAGTGTTTAGGCTCTGTAGAATAACCACAACTTTTGTCCAGCTGGTTTTAGATGGTTGTTAATATACGTGGTAAAATGGGAAGCATCTGAAGGCATCTCCAATTCATAGAGCTGTTTTTCAGAGGAGGCCAATATTGTTATCATTGTTTTACTGCAATTTCTTATTTGTATAAGAAAGGAAATAACATGTCCAAAGTCACCCACCAGACTAGTGCCTGTGATCAAAATAGAATACACCTCTGGAGTTTTATTTTCACTAGATCGTTCTTATGCTAGTAGCTGAACTATCCTAGGTTGAGTTTAGTAATCCTTGCTTGCATAAGGATCTCCATGGAGAAATACAGAATTGAATCAGTCTGTTTATTTATCTTGAACACTTGTGTGTTTCCTTCCCCTTTGCTGTAGCACAGGAACCTCACGGTGAGAACTGGGGAATACGTATGATTTCTGATATATAGGAAATCACTGTAACTGCAAAAGAGATGAGTTTTTCTTGAGAGGATGGGGGAAGAAATTTCAGATTTTCTAGAGGAAAATGAAAAAAATCTTCCAGAATTCAAAGCTTAATACTTGTGTTTTATTTCCTTCTCCTTTGTGATGAAATGGGTCTAACTGGGAGATGACTGCTATCTGGAGGAATTCCTTGGAGCCGGGATTTTTATTTATCTGAACCTTTTCCAAACCATTTGCCATTCTGCTTCTAACCATCGTCTAACCACTTTTTTGAGTTGGGAGGCACTTGTCCTCTGTAGCTAGGGCATGTGATTGGCTTTTTTAAGTGACTTAATACTCATTGCATTATTCTGGATCACCTTTTCTACGCATCCCAGCCTCTTGCTTTTTGCTTTGTTTTGTTTTTAACTGAAACTGTACTGAGAAAACTATTGATATGTCCCCAGGGAATCATTTCCTCTTAATTCTAAACCTGTTGGAGGTTATGAGACATTTAAAGAATCTGCTGCTGTTCTAGTTGATGGTTGAATTGAAAAACATAATGGAAAAATGAAAAAGTTCCTCCCAAATATGCTGGGATACTGCTTCCACTAGTTTTCTAGGGAATATAATGGCACAACATGCAAATTGATATCCTTAAGATGCTAGAAATTCAGTTCAAATTATTGATTTAATGAAGCACTGAAATTAAAGTGGCTTCAGGAGCCAGTCAGATTGATGGTCATATTGAAGTTTGTATTTTTTTGCTATTCTCTAGGGCTGCTTTGTTTTTAAACCGAGTCCCAAGAAGAGAAGGGTGTCTTACAGAACAGGTTAGTGCATTTTGATATATGTTTCTATGCTTGAGAAGGGTCAATCCTGGAAGGTTCACCAAATCTGATTGAGTTCTGTCATAACTGCATGAGGATTTCTGTTGCCCTGTGTTGTCGATATTGCTGAAAATTCACTTATTCGGAGAAACCCCAGCAAATTGGTGGGTAGTGTAAATGTTTTTTTCATCTCCAGCAATCAAGACTGTATAACTATCTTTGTCTTTGCACGTTTTTTTTACGAGAGAGCTCCTTTCCATGCTACCTTAAATTGTTTACTGAGTTGCAAACTATTTATCTGAAGAGTCTGAGTGAGCCACTTCTAAGCTATAGGAATCAGAAATTATATCCCATTCATAAGTCTCATCATATTCTGGGTAGTTTGCCTTGGTTTCTTGAGGAAAGAAGGAAGAAAAGCCACCTGTGAAGATCCCGTTGCTTTTGTCCACTAGTATACGCTGTATGTATTTTCTCCAGCCTGTATTCTCTGTATACAGGTTTCTTGTCATTTGAGGAAGGCTGAACAGGAGTTACTGAAGCCACAAATAATGCTGCTCAAGTAGTTGCCGTTTGAGACTTAGTTAGGAAACTTACTGTTCTTATTCCCAGGTTAAACTTTTTTTGGCATCACCAGAGCTATCAAAAGGTGTGACAATTTGTATAATAAAAAGTGGAGCTGAAAGTAAGAAGGCCAGGTTTTTGTGGAAATCACCACAGGCTCATTCATTACCAGAGGGACTTACTGCAACACCTGCTTTAAAATTAATCCCAAATTATTTTTTCTGTGAGAGTTGGCATGTCTGTAGCTCAGGGAATGAGAGGCAGGGAAATAGAATCCAGTCTGTCATTCCCAAGTCATTGCAAGATAAATAAACCAACAACAAAGACCTATGCACTTAAACCGCATTGAAATTTTACCCCTGACTGGATATTATGTTTTCGTTTTTGCAAGATTGGTAATGCTTGGATAAATCCTACTAAACATGTTGTTCTAGTTAGCAGATGCTTTGAGAGAGAAAAATAAATTTGGCTGAAGTACTGCTGAAAGAGAAGCGGAGGTGAGCTAGTTTGGCTGCTCACAGCAGTTGGTTAGAATGGTGTTCTAAATAAACAGTACTTTGGTGTGTATCCATCCCATTTGGAAGCTCACACCCATCAAGTGTGAAGTTTCAGTTGTGGAACTTCACAGCATCGATAGTTGATAATACTGTTGCACCCCACAAAAGGCTTTCTGTGCCCATTTCACCTATAGTTTTAGTTTTGGTAGTATACAAAGAATATTACCAATAATGTGGTGGCTAGATTTTCTTTAGCTAAAAGCTTAAGACTTGTGTTATCAGAGTGGGTTATGTATTTTCAGTGATTTTTTTTCTTGGGGATATGAATGAAGTGTTAGTTTAGGGGAGGTAATGAAAATGGAGGATGAGGGATGCCTCTTGTTGGTCATTTAACGAGCTGGTTTGGGTGGTTTTAATGCTTTGGGAAATTGAATGCTTATCAGCTGGTTCTTTTCTAGAGATCAGACCACTGCTGATGCTCCATTGAATGGCTGCCAAATGGACATTAATGGCTAGCAAATTAAATTTTTTATATGCATACGTTTAGAAAAAATCAGTTATGTTTAGTGTCCTCTTGTAGCAACAGTTAACAGGCTGTTTACTTAACCTTCAGTCTTTGTGTTCTTCCAGGTGGTGTTAGTGAAGCCTTAAAGCTACACCAGACCTGCTAAATGTGTGCTGGCAGTAGAATGATGGTTCCAAGCCTGTGCTGCCTTTTTTGGGGGGGAGAGGTGCCTTTTTTCCAGGGAAATGTAGAGTGTATGAATGTGGGAGGAAAAACGACGAGAAGAATCTCAGTTATATTAGTTTCTATTCAGTCCCTCATTTTTCTCCCAGCTCTGTCTTCTTAACTGGAACCTGGTAGAGAGTTTCTGTACTCACATCTGTGAGGCAGAGCAGCACCTGGGAAGCCAGATGTATTCAGACAATGTGCCAAGACACTGTTTTATCAAAAAGGATCTGGTTCTCCTTTTCTTTTTCATAAAGAGCATGTAGAGAAGTGAGAGGTAATTTAGAGGTGAGCCAGAAATGTAGGCCTGGTTTGTGCTTAAAACTTTTGCTGGCATAGTTGTGTCGGTTGAATGTATTTAAGAAAAAAAATAAATCTGTATTTCATGTAACCTGACAGTCCTTTCCCAGTATACCTTATTATTTTCAGGAAATTGGTGTTAGCTGCATCTTCCCTGGGGAACAGAAAGGATTTTCATGTATCTATTCTTGCAAGCCTTTATGGTTCATATCTGACTGTAATAGTGAGGGAGGATTTAATATTTAGTAGGTGAAAGAGGCCCACAAAACTTTCTGAAGCAAGGGAAAGATTTTTTTTTTTTTAATTTGATTTTAATAATAAAGGCTGTTTGCTCTGATTTAGCCTTTACCTCATCTGGGACCTGAGATGGAGGCCGGTTCTTTACCTTTTGCCTGTATAGTTGGGCAATAGGTTCTGCTTGTTCCCTTGCTTATTCTACCGGATACAGCAATTAATTAATTGGTTAAGAGAAAAGTTATCTCTCTCGGTTATATACATATATTAAGACGTTCTTGTTTCAGTCAGCTGATTTGTTTTCTTCTCAACAAAAAATGTTTTGTTTTAATAATCTTATTTGTGCTTTCTGTCTTTCTAGTTAGTGATTTCGGCGAACGAAAGGATGATTCAGAGGATACTGAGTTGCGGTTTGTTACTTGTCAGTCTTTATGGAATCAGATCAAATCAGAAACAGAGGTAAGTCTTACATCTCATACTAAAGCAGTGTTTTGCATTTATAAAAATGCTTCTTGCTTCTTTGTTTCTGGAGATCTTCTTTTTTACATGCTTAAAAGGGCAATTAGTTAAAGCAATAAAAAGGCCAGAAACATTGGCTGAACTGAAATCCCTGTCCAGAATATAAAATGGTAATAACAAATCCATCAACTACACATTACTTTTAACCACAGAACTACATGCTTTTGATGCTTCAAGCTGCTCCTTCTAAGCTTCTCGTACTAATTGTCCTTTTTATTGATTCCTGGCATACTGCTGTTTTCTACTTTAAATTCAGTTACGTGCTTGCCAGCCTTCTGAGGATTTTAGGCTGTTCTTGACCTCAGCGTTACAGAGTTCATAGCAGCCTAGGATTCACAGTGGATTTATGTGAATACAACTGCATAGATGTCAAATACTGAATGACATAGTCTATTGAATTAGTACGGACGGTGTCAATGGTGTTGTCTAGTGGGGATCGGAGTTAATTTCATACTGAACTGTGGCCTCCTAATTGTATGTTAGATGGCATGCTGTTGTTGTGCCCCTATAGCCAGCTGGCTTGCATTATAGTATGAATAATTGCTTCCGTATAGCACGGATTTCCTCCTCTATTCGGTGTCAAGGATTCTGGCCAAGTATTCCATATTCCTCTGCCTGCTGTTGGGCTCTAGACGTTATGAGAATTTTTTTTCCAAAGTTTGTTTTGGGATATAGAGTAGAAGCCAGCTGGATGTAGCTTACAATCTGGACCCTTGGGCTAAACTCAAATTCCTCTAAATCTGTTCCCACTGTTCCATGATCCAACTCACTTTGACTAGTCAGCACCCTCGTCAAACCGTAACTGGCCAGGCTGTGTAAAACAGTGCACTACGTCGTGGTGTTGATTATAGAGAACACACAGAAGTTTGTAGAGGTATGTTTGGTATTTTCCTGCCAACTGCTTCAGCTTGATAGGTTAGCTACCAGTATTGGCAGTAATGTTGGCAGCTGCACCAGAGACTGCCTTGTCGGCTGCACAGTGGACTATAGGGAAGGTGACATTCTGTAGCTACTTCTCGGAGACATTTTCTTGGATCTTCTTTCTTTGGCACGGTGTTGTCAAAGCTTTTGAGACAATACTTCTACATCGCCAACAGTGGCTGCAGGATTTTCAGGTTGAAGAAGTGTTGTGTGTTTTGTTTTTTTCTCCTAGTGCTCTGCAAGGATTTCTCCCAGAGCAGCAGGCACAGCCCATCATAGCAAAAGCCTCCCTTAACCACTCAGAAGCACAGAGCCATTGCCATCTGGAAAATCATCATTCTTTCCTGTTCTAAATCTCCTACCCTTGTTTTCTTTCAGGCTGCTAGGAGTTTACCAAATACTTTTTTCTGTTCTTCCTCTTCTGATGGAAGACAGTTCAGCCTACATTGGCAAATTGATACGTGCCTTGCCTTAGAGTTTGATTTGCCTGAGGGCAGATTACCAGCAGTTACTTTTGCTGCTATACACAGAATTTTCTTTATCCAGCTTCTGGAGTATCTCTGATATTTTTTCTACAGAGTTTTGAATTACCATCCTTTAATCCCACTGTTGGAAAACTTGGGGGTGATGATTGTTCTTACATATAAAATTGTGTGATAATTCAGGTTGGAAGGGACCTTAAAAAGTCTCTAGTCTGAACTCCTGCTCAAAGTAGCATCATCTGTGAGGTCAGACCAGCTAGGCGAGGGCTTTACCCTGTCAGGATTTTATTACTTTCAAACCCTGGTGTAGTAAACCTGATCTGTGGCAGAATGTCTAGGAAGTGTGTGGGTTGCTGGTTTGGACTTTTGTTCTAGGGGTTCTAGTACTGTGCTAAGGGAGCCTAGCAGGATGTTCTCCAAAGTTTTTGCCAGGGTACTGCTACCTGATGATTTGTTGGCAGGCCATGTGCTTGTGCTGGCATTTTCCCAGTTCTGTGGTATGTACTTGAGGTGTTGAAGAGTGAAGAGGATTGACTTCCAGGTACTTTGTTGCGGAGCACTCTTGGCCTTTGTATGTCCATCATAAACTTCGCTGCAATTGTGGCAGCACCATCTGTTGTCCGGTGATGACATCCTTTCAGGCTTCTCACAACATGAAAAGCTGGCAAAAGTACTGCGGGAACTGTGCTTCATTTTTGGAAGGTGAATTTTGGACCTTTTTTGTCTCAGTATTGCAAGGTATCCCAGTTTTGACCCCTGCTGTCAGCAATAGCCTTGCAAATGTTCTTATTATGACACATCTCATCAAGGGCTTTCAGAAACAACATGAGGAATTCCACTTCCATTACCGGGAAGGATTCAGGTTAGAAACAAAAAGCCAAAGTGGAGGGGTGTAATATGGTGATTTTAGCTCTGATGTGCAGATAATGGTTTTCAGACCACACAACAGATAATCATTACCAAACCTAGTGTCGTAGCAGGGACTGAACTTCCAGTTCGTAAGGACTTTTCCAGAGTAAGCAGTGTCCTGCAAGTCAATGAGTTGGTTACTTGAAATGCAAAGCAGCCTTGTGTACTTTCTGGAATGCTACCAAAACAATGCCAGTAACAAAGTTGTTTTGACAAGAGAAGACTGATGGATTTTAAGAAAGATAAGTAAATGTGTAGTGCTATGGCAGACTGAATTCCATCTTCACAAGTGCGCATGGGAAGAAATATACTGTAACCAGGCAAAGTAAGGATTTCGGTTCTTGTTAGGACAGCTTAATGAAAACATATACAATAACGATCAGAAGAAGCTCAAGGTCTGATGGGTTCTGAAGCAGAAGCTCAGAGGATTGTTATGGGATGTATGGTAATACAGGAGCTGTTATGACACTGTTATAAAGCTGATGGCGTACATTCTTCTTTTTGAAATGCCATGTTACAGTTGTTCTGAGTTGCCATAGAATGTATCAAGTGGGAGCTCAGCGGCGCACAATCAACATCAGAAAGGCCAGAAGAATATTTTTTAATAAGTACAGGGTGAAAAGAGTAAGATTACTTTGTGTACAGTTTTATCAGTTGTTCAGGAGAGTAACAGGAACTCCTCTGTACAGTGGAAATGCGTGCTCAAAAACCTGAGCTCCATCATGTGCAATCTCCTGGAAATGTGACCTGAACTCCTTTAATAGCTGCCTCATCTATGCTAGGCTTTGCCACTTCATTTAAAATCAAGTTTGTGGCTGTGTGTGTCACTTCTTGATGCTAATAAATCTTGATGATGATTTTATTGGGTGCAGGGATATAATCGTGTTTCCGACATCTATGTTCTAGAGTATATATTGATATCCTGAACTTCAGAGTACAAGTTTTTTTTGACTGTTCTAGCAGAAGGCATGTCTTGGATTAGAAACAGATTTTCAAACACACGTGCATAATAAAAGAAACACAAAATGCTGCCACTATATATCTTCCTTTAAAAGTTTTATCTCCCTCTGTTTCTTCTCACCTTTCCATATATTCCTCCATATGCGTATTCTTGTATGAAAATCATCCTGAAGGGCAAAAGACAGTGTAGCAAATGTAACAGTCGTGGCTTAGTATTTTTTCCTATAGAACATACTTAATACTCTCCTTTTTTTTTTTTTTGCTTTCATCCTGAATTAGATTTGGAGGAGCTGCATGCTTGCTGTCATTTAGATCTCTCAGAAAAATGTTTACAGGTGTTTTGTAAGCCAAGAGGGAATAATAGGAATTTTCACAAACATTCTTCCAGAAACTAATTATATTGGTTTATTCCTCCTATATCACTTATACTTTGTCAGTATAGGGTTTTTTTTTCCTCCTTCTTTAAAACCTGTGGTGTGACGACACAATTAAGCTCATTTGCTTTCCAAGTTATTATTGAAGCATTTGACCAGAAGTTCCAAGATGGGAAATGTCTGTTTGCCACACAGTGAATAAATTAGCATGTTTATAGTTCACAGGAAAACTTAGTGTTACTTAAAATTTTACCCTGGAGTTTTAAGGATTAAAAATTATGCAGGAAAGGGGTGGGAAAAGGAAGATACTCTGGTGTTTGAACATTTTTATAAATAAAATCTCTCTGTGTTTGTTTACAGCAAATACAGGAAGACTTGAATAAGCAGTTATTTGATAATCTAGTAAATTTTTTGAGGCGATCTCATTCGGAGTTCCAAGAGAAAACAACAGAATGGACTCATCGGATGAAGTATAGAGAAATCCCTACTGCAGCTCTTGTCTTAGGTAATTTTTAAAAGATATATTTTGCTGTATACATCTGCTTAAAACTGACACAGAGGTCAAAGAAAAATATACTGCTGACTTCCAGCAGTTGCTGTGAGCAATCAGCTTCAGAAATGTTAACAGAAGAGAATGAGCTGGGAGAAGAAAGCAGGATAAGACCTTCTTCCCCTTTGTCTGTATACTTAATATTCTAGTAAGTTAACAGCTTCCCTAACGATCTGTCTTAGGCAGTTGGTAGTGATTTGGGTTTTTTTCCCTGAGGCACTGGAGGTGCTTTGATTCTGTCCCTGTTTCTGCCAACAGTATGCTTGGAATTATAGTGGAATTACAATCATGGAATTACACAGTTTCTGTATTTGATACATGTTCTTGCAGTGCATCTTTACATGAGGGAAGGCAGTGTCAGTATCTTGGAAAAGGGGCAGAGGGTGAAGAAAATAGCTGAAGATCCTATTACAGAAGTTAGTGAAGTTCTGAAGTGGGTGGGGTTTTTTATCTCCCACCTCCCCACCTCCCTCTTTCTTTCAAATGGTTGTAACTGTAATCCTAAACCTGGTTTAAGGCAACCTGATTTCATTTTCAGTGGATCATTTGGGGGAACCTAAAATCAGGCCTGTGCTTTAAATTTACTATGTGAGTGCTAACAAAACCTGGAAGGTAGTCTTCTACTTTTGTAGGCAGTAGAAAGGGAGAAGCTCCTGCTCTGAATATTTCTGTGGAAGAAGCTGTAAATTGCCTTCTGGAGGGGCTTGTTCTTTTTTTTTGGTTGACTAAGGATGTTAACAAAGACAGTAGATATTGAGTACTTCATAGTAAATTCGGACTGTAGTTCATACTAACTGATAGTAATTTTCCTCTTTCCTCCTTACATAAGCCATGTGAAGATCCAAGTCTTAGGTGTATGCACTGTTCTTCTAGAGAAGGTGAATTTCATCTTCTTGTCAGCAGGCCTTAGATGACTGTTGATGGCTTCTGAGGGTATGAGTAGCAGGGAAGTTCAGAAAACCAATCCTGCTCCTTGCAGGTTTGCACCCTTGAGAAATACTTCTTTTCAAAAAGGCCAAAACAACAAAACTATACAAGGAGTCTTTGCAGTGATTCCCTGTTCCTTTTAATCAACTAGTATTAACATATATGTCTAATCTTGTGCTAGTTTTTCATCTTTCCTCGTAGATGATGCAATGCTTTTCATTCCTTCCTTGAATATTTGAGGTATCTTTTGGTTTTTGTCTGCTGTTCAGTTTATTATGCAATCATTGTGGTCACATATCAGGAAAAATGCCCTTAACATTTGTCTTTTTTTCTAGGTGTAAATGTTACAGATCATAACTTGACTTTTAGAAGTCTCTCAGAAGTCCTTCAGAATAATGTTACTCCTTATGTAGCCTTGCTGGAAGCCAAAGATTGCCCAGGTAAATACTGCAATAGCTTTGCTTCTTCTGAATAAGCTATCAATTTACTAGAAATTCTAGCTTTTGTCCCAAAATGTAAGAATAATGGAATGGAGGGATCTTGAAGGCTTTCTAAAGATTTGCTCAATCCCATGCTAACATAGCAGTAATGCCTACTGTATTTTAAAAGGTATCCAGTTCTGTTTAAAACAACGAAGATTGAAACACTACTTAGTTGTAGTATAAGTGTCCAGAGCATGCTGCTTAGTGTATTGCATGTTGATATTGTAGGTTGGCTTTCCTCGTTTAATTGGACAATGTATGTATGCATTCCACTTACTAAATGCTTACCGTCGCATTATTACAGAGAGAGAATGAGTAGAATAAAATTTTGTCCTGCTATCTTTGCTCCTTTTTTAATTTTTAAGTAAAA
This sequence comes from Cariama cristata, assembly GCF_000690535.1. NCBI lineage: Eukaryota > Metazoa > Chordata > Aves > Cariamiformes > Cariamidae > Cariama > Cariama cristata. The sequence goes on along the minus strand of NW_009630718.1, from coordinate 48,504 downwards.
AGATGAAAATCACGTATGGCAGCATCCCCAGATCTGTTCATTGGCTGCATTATTTATTTTTAGGTCACTATAATGGCATGTGGCTGGAGTTCAGGAAAGGTGCAGGGCCAACATCTTAACCTGAATTGTTGCTATCTCAGCAAATTAATAGGACAATTTTTATGGCATTAACAACATGTGTATCATGAATACTGTCAAGCTTTCTGGAGCATGAGATACGCATTCTGGAGAGAGAAGGAGAATAATTAGAAAACTGAAAAATAACTGGTGATAATTTGGGGTAATTTTTTAGAGTATGAGTTAGAGAAGTGTTACTGAATAACCAAATGTCTTTACTGTGTGTCTGAATGCTTTGTGAAGGCATAAAAAATCTAATGCAGAAGCTGATGGGGCAGCTGATGAACTGCTGTATAGATGTGGACTCATTGGAAGACGAGGACTATGTGCAGGTTTCCCAGAATAGAATACGTTGTTCAATGACTTCTCTTGTCAACTGGTATGACAATGTAACAAAGGTAGGATTATTTTTTTTGATATCACCAGTTTATAAAAATTTCTGACCTTTAGAAGCTTTTAAAAAAGAAATTGAATCTCAGATTTCTATGCAGTAGTGAAAAAATGCCAAAGGTTAGCCTTTAATTTAATACTAAGAAATAACTGAGATTGAGGTGATTTGAATATAAATCTGTAACATATATAACAAATGTGGAGTTAGTTTCTGATGAGATATGAACATCAGAATTCTGAAAAACAAGCAAAAAGTACTATTTTATCATTTGTTTAATTGGGAACTGGAAGTTTAAAATGCAGTATCAACTTCATCCCAGATGCTTTTCTCCAAGAGTGCTGAGATGTTTTGTTTATTAAAATAAAACTTTAAGAAAGAACAGCCATCCAGGGGAAAGGCACCATATTAGTGCTAATGTGCTGTTATGTCATCTGCAGCCCACGCTACTTTGGCAAGCAGTGAGAAAACTTTCAAGATGTTTTTGTATCTTTGTATTTAATAAAGCTAATGAAGTTTTAAGTTTTGTTTCTGTCATGAATAAAAGAACTAATTTTATGATGACTTCATCAGAGCAGTGTATCAAAAGCTCAGTGAGTACACGCTCTTTTTATTACTGGGTGAAGATACAGGAAATGGACAATGTTTGTGTACACAACTCAAATCATCTCCCTCAATCCCAACAGAATTTCACCAGTTCTGTCCCACAGAGCTATTCTTGTCTTTGTTGGAATGTGGGATTTTAAAATTTGTTTATTCTTTGTACTTCATGCTGTGCCAAACGGAAGGAAGAAAAATTGCAATTCTAGATGTTAATAATAAATACAACTGTACAAAAGTCAGTCATGTCACTTTGGAGCATTATAATATTGTCGATGTGATTCAGTCTTTTTATTTTACTGTCTTCTGTATATTAATGCATGACAAATGCCTTTAAAGAAAACAGATTCTGAAACTCCGAGAAAAAAAAGAACTTCCTCTCCTAGACACTGGCAATCTCCTCCAGTTGTAGTTATATTCAAAGACATGGAAAGTTTCACCACAAAAGTACTACAAGACTTCATAGTCATCAGCAGGTAACGTGACCTGAAGTTTAGTTCTTCCACTCCTTCACCCATTTTCTGTTTGCAGATGTTTTGAAGTGTAACAATGAGGCCAGTGAAGAGTTGGAATCAAATATTGATGCTGCTTCTTTGCAGCAGTAATTGAGCAAAAACCTATTTGCTAGGTTTTGGGGATAAATTATGCTAAAGCTAACTTGGGACTCTGAACCAGGGTGCTTAAGGGCTGGCTTGAGATACTGGGTGGCTAATTTATTTCTTTACATAAGAGGATTTATTGGTACTAGCTGTTAAAGAATTTGTGATTGTGAAACCAGTTGTTTAAGATGCCTAGCTCTTTCTTCTGTAGACATTTAAAATTGTTTTCAGAGTATATTTTTTGTATGACTACAGATGTAATGCTGCTTAAAGGTCACTAGCTTACTAATAGGAGTATATAAAACTTACCCAGAGAATTTCTCAGTATTGGCTGGGATCTGTGATGAGTAGCTGACTACTTCAGGTGCTCCTGTGCTTCTGTCCTTCCTTAACCTGTCTTCCTTAGTATCACCTCATGCATTCTAGTCAAAAACCCGTGCTGTTTTCCAAAAAGAGGATCTTACACTTAGCCCCCAGGTTGAAACTACAGTTGCAGAGCAGAATTGAGGCTGCAGTTGTGCAATTAATTCAGCTGCAGCGCGCACACTTGACATTCCCTCTAAACAAGGCTAGGCAATTTCACTTGCTGAGACACTCACAATAAAAATATTTTTCTACTTCAGGTCTGGCAGATGGGTTCTCTGGGGAACATTTCAAGAAGTAAAGACAGAAATGCACAATTATCTGGAAATAATTAGGCTGTAAGGCATGGGAAAATGAGGTTTTAATTGTTTTTTAAGTGCTGTGTTTTATTTTGCTTTTTGTGGCAAGGATAAATACCTAATTATGAGCATGTGGAATGTAGATGAAGTGCAGTTCAAGTCTGTTAGTCTACTATTTGCAAATACACTTTTTTAATAGACTGTGTGTCCCTTCAGGAAAAAGGTTTAGAGCATTCAAATGATTTTATAACTAAAGATTGTCTTGATTGAAGTAAAGTAGAAGATGGGTAAAATAGAAGCTGAGCAGAGTTGCATAATACTTTGGAAAAGGTCTTTGGGATAACTGTAGAGATTTGGTTTATTCTCACCATTTCAGTCTTAAACATGTTTAATAATAAGAACTAAGTGGGTAAATGTGAGAGGTTCTTCTGATTTGTTAATCACCAGATTTCGTTTCTGTCTGATATTCTTTTGGGTTATCAACAGTAGACAGTAATAGATGAAGTTTATTGTTTTTATGTTTAAGTCTCTAGCAATGACTTCTGAGGAGTTGGACACATGAAATAATTGTGGGATAACAATTAAACCGCCAAGGTCAAAAAGTTACTGTGATGGAAACAGAGGAAAGGAATAAATTGTCAATTTTAACCTAGACGATATTTAAGATAGCAGAATTCATATCTCCTTGAAACTAATAGAAAAAGGAAAATTATGATGAAATAATACTGAAACACTGTATTTTGTATAATTTGTATGCTGTTCACAAGGAATACAGCATTCAGTCCTGGTTATCAGTTCTCAAAACAAGATACTAAAAAATTATCTGAAGAGGAAGATTCAATCTGGAGAAGTTGGAAATCTTTTTAAGTATAATGGGAACATAGAACATTAGAGGGGTGTCATATTTATTTTAAATTTATTAAATGGTGTAAAATTTGTAAATTTTCTTGAGACCGTTAGAGAAAAAAAAAGAAGAGACATTAAACAGCTATTTCTCTCTAACTGACAAGATGCTTTTTATGCCACTTCCTGAAATTTGAATCCTAAAATATAATTTAATTTGCTTTTCTACTTTAGGGCTTTAAATAGCTTTCTTGCTTTTTTCCTTTTACTCCACATGAAAACTCTTTTGGTTTACTGGCAGCAAACCTTTGATTTTACCCCTTTCTGCATCTAAGCTCAGTGCTGTAGTAGGAACATAATGCATTTGTTTCATGATTTTTCTATAATGTAACTATTATGTTTTTTTTTCTTCCTTCCCCCATGATCTAGTCAGCATATCCGTGAATTACCTCTAGTACTGATTTTTGGAATTGCTACATCTCCAATGATTATCCACAGCTTGCTTCCTCACTCTGTTTCCTCTCTGCTGTGCATAGAGCTTTTCCAGTCCCTTTCCTGTAAGGAGCACCTGTCTACTATAATTGACAAGGTAATTCCATTTCTAAATAGGAGGAGTGTGTGCGTATTCAAGCACAGCGTACATGTGTGGCCTTTAAAAGTAGATTTGCCTGAAGCTTTTGAAATGGAATCTGTTCCTGAGAGCTGTGAATTTTGAATATTTCTACTCATAGCTGCAGAGTAGCTTAATACCGAAAGCTTCCTCCTCACATGGAGACAGGCTCACTCACCTGCTTTCATCTTTCATTTGCACTGACATCTGTGCATACATACTTGGGCAATTACACTTTGACATTCCCACCTCTTCATTAAAGTACTGCTTTGATTTCAGTTTTGCTTTATTCCAGAAGAAGATAGCTTTAAACACAGAAAATTACAGTTCACCCTGAATTCTACTGCCTGTCAAAAATTAGCAGAGTTATTCAAATGGTCAAGCCATATAGACGCTGTGCCTGTGTAATTCTGGGTACACCGCTTTGTGCAGGATTTCCAAAATCGCTGTTAGGCATGCTGAAAGTAGTGGTATCATCCCTGGTTGTTACAGCAATCTCTGTTCTGTTTGTAATTTTAAAAATAAATACAAAAATAGTATTAAGCAAAATGAACTTCAAACGTTTGTATTAGTAAGAGGTACTTACAAAAATGTGGTGAAATAAACTGAAAATCAATCTTTGCATGGATATTTTAGTAGAAATATTATTTTTACAAGTTGGCAGTGTATTTAGTATCTTGTTTAGTTGAATGCTAAGACATACTGAGTTGTATCAAATTGTATATGGAAATTTTGCTGAGTTGAATTCAGGAAAGAATTTCTGCTATGGCTACTTTTCCTTTTTGTCTCCCTTAGCTTATTCTGACAGCCCAATTTCCCTTTAAACTGGGTGAGAAAGTTCTGCAGGTTCTCATCAACATATTCTTGTACCATGATTTTTCTGTCCAGAATTTTATCAAAGGATTTCAGGTAGGCAATGGTAACAAGAACTCAAATTATAGTTGTAAAAACAAAGGGTAATTACTAGACACTGAAAGATTTCTTAAGTCCTAATTTTGCTGTAACTGAACGGATGAAAAAATGTCCTTTGGAAACAGTTTGGATCCGTGAACAGGTGAGTGTTTTAAAGTTAAAACCTTAACTGCTAAGGTTTTAAGGGAAAACTTGTAGGACAGGTATGAAGAAGCATATAAAAACTTACTCTGCCACAAAACCCCTAAATTTAAAGGTTACATTTAAAGGGTAACCTGCCTTAGTGGGTAGAAAGACCTATATTTTGCTATAGATTAACTTGTAGCTTCTGACACCCCTGGGCAGAACTCTCCAGCTCTGATCCTCTGGACCAGGTCCTTGGACTCTGGTTTGTCATGGTGCGAGCAGGCTACAGCAGTGTCTCTTCCCAGCTTGAACTCTCCTGGCACAGTTTCTGGATGCACACTTCTTACCTTTTCAGAGAAATAGGAGCTGTAGGGTCACTTCCTTTGTGCCTCAGAGTAGCTGGTGCTTGTGCTCCAAGCAGCTGTGCAGCAATGTGGGAATTACATTTACCCTCTCAGGAGACAAAGTGGAAGACTTCAAGGTTTCCTAAAATAGTCTATACAGAGCATGATAATTATATTTTTATTGGCTTCTATAGATCTTCACATCTAGATCCATTTCTGTGTCCAAGTCTCCTTGTAGCTTTTGTGGATTGCAGACAAGAGTTCTCTGAAGAATTTGTAGTACCTGTAATCTGTTCTAATGCAGGATTGTGAAATTGTTTTTTTCTTGCGTGGTTCCATGCATGAACTTGTTAGTAAAACATGCCCTTTTAGTGTCGTATACCTTTAGAGTGTCTCAGATTCTTTGGTATCTAAGGCTCAATGATTACACATGGCCAGGAGAAATATCCTGGCTGTAGCATCTCTTCCTGCAGACAGACCTGTGCGGGCTTTCATAGGTTTCAACTCCTCTTATTTGAAAGAGTCACCAGGATTTAATGATTCCATATTGGCCTGATACGAAAATACAAGTCCTAGCACTGATGGGAGTATGGCTGTGTCCTTGTGCATTAAAAGTATTCAAGGATGAAACAATTTCAGGTCAGATTTCCCAAGTGATAGATAAAAGGGTTCACCATCATCTCATTATGTCTAGGAGCAACCTTAACTTTTCTGACAGGAAGTTTCTTTCCTCTTTGACAGTTTTTATGTTTTCAAAGTTTTTAATGAGGTAGTCTTTTGGGTTTCTTTTGTTTTTAAGAATAGATACGATGAGTATATGCTACTATTCTGCAAGGCCCTGATGCTACAAACATTTAGTGCAGCTGAAATCAGTGATAAAGCGCGTTAGTACGTATGCATAGTAAGAGCTTAGCAGTGTATTTTCATGTACATGAAACAAATTGAAATTAGGACATAAAATAAGATTGCTTGTGTACAGTAGTTGCTTTTCATATCTTTAAATATAATCTTTGGTATTTGTGAGCATTGGAGCTGAATATGTAAACCAAAGAATGTAGTAATTCACATAAGTGAATAGAAAATATTTGACAAGCTATAGTTATCATTATGTAAGGAGGGGGGAATATGAGGTACTGAAAATGAATAGCACATCAGCAAAAAAAGTGATTATGTGACTGTATTTAAAACTGAATAATCAGTGTCCTGTAGTGACTTATGGAATATCTATGAACTGTAATGAATGTATTTTTTTTTTAAAGGAGTACCATTGCAATATATGCACTGTAGTAATAAGAAAGCATTAAAAGGTAGATATAGCAGGGAGGATGAATTTTATTAACATCACTGGTTCTTACTTTGTTTTTCAGCTCTGTATTGTGGAGCACTTTTATTCCCAGCCTCTTAGTGTACTGTGTTGCCAACTGGTAGATGCTAAGAAGAGAGTAAATTCTTTATCACACGATCAGTGTGAAAACATTCGAAGACTGCCCTCTTTTAGAAGGTAAAAGGGGAAATAAATTTTTGGACAATCTTGACGTTTAGTCAACTTTAAAAAAGATGAATCTGTAAATGTAGTTCTGTGAAAAGTGTAGATCACTTGTGTGTATATTTCTATAGCAAAGGAAAATTGATCAAAAGGAGGACAGTTCTAAATTTCAGGAAGCCTTAATCTTCTGGTCTAGAGACTACAGCTGCTGTGATGTGTAATCACTTGAACTTCTGTTTTCCTCCTGTACTTAATACAGAAACAAGCTATTATGACAAATAACCATAAATCACTTTTGAATTTGTTAAGCTGACTTGGACCATAATCTCTAGACTTTTGGAGTAGCCTTTCAACTTGCTGGATTTGACCATTCCTTTTCGAATCTTTCCAAAGAAATCCTTATAGCAGCATAAACTTTTTGAATTTTTTAACCTTATAATCTTTAATCATACTTTATGTTATAATTTTTACATTCTTGTTTTTTCTTGCCATCAGGTATGTGGAAAGTCAAATATCAGAGAAACAGATTGCACTGCTGACGGCAGACAGCTTCTTAAAGGTAAAATTTTAAGAATGTCTTTAGAGAGCAAAAATAACTTTCCGAATTTATTAGTTTGTGGACCATAATAAAATACAAGACCAAGATGTATTGTTCTGTATAACATTTTTCATACAGTACATAGTGTGCTTCATGTCCAGTAGTGGAGAGTTAGGATCGACAGGTCAAAATTCTGAATCTCTAGGGTTGCAAGGTATACCTTTATACAAAGCTGCACAACTTTTCTTACATCAACTCTTACCTATGTCTAGAAATATAACTGCTTAAAAAGAAGGTTACAAGGTTTATTTATGGCCTGGTCTTTTAATGCTTACTCAGCCTTTCTTGGAAAGTCAGTGAAGTGTTTGAAGAATGAGTAAGTAATCTTGGAGGTCATTTTGTAAGCTCTTAATCCTCCATACCCTCTCTGTAGTTTCTGATGGAACTCAGTAGGGTAGTCTGGGTCCCAGGGCACACATTCACACTAAATGTTGTACAGGATTAAAACTTCAGTTTATGTTACATGTTTATTTGAAGGTTTGTCGAGTGATTAAAGTCAGGCTACTACTGTTGTGAGACCTTTAGGAATTCACCAGCAAAGATCTGTTGGTTATTTTCACCAGCTGAACCACTCCCAGTAGAAGCATTGCTCAGGGTAAAGCAATGCTAACTGTTCATCTCCTAACTCTTCATCTCGAGGATAGCTAACCTGTCAGGCAAATGGTACTACTAGAGAGAAAGTGATTAATTTATCCTAGCAGAGCTTCCTGGTCTGTAAGGACTTTTGAAGTGTGAAGAGCAACGGTAATGGCTGGAAGAGAGGTTGGTAGCAGGCAAGTTTGCAAGTGCGGTGCAATTGTAATAGTCAAGGTGAGACATGATCTAGACATGATTTTGTGATCCATAGTCTTCAGTGGCAAAAATAGCTTAAGCTACTGCTGTTCCTCTGCTGTCTGTTCACACCTCAGCAGGTGTGCCAGCACAACTGCTTGTGTGGCTGTGCAATGAATGTAATCAGAGAAACAATCCAATTAAAATAACCAGACCAAAAAAAAGACAAGACGTGAGAATTTTTTTGCTGGGTTATTTCTGCAGAATGATTTCCCCAATGAAGTTCACTCTGCAGTTGCATAAATGCTTCTGTTTGAAACAACAGGAGGAGGGAAGGAGTGGGAATGAGCAGCTGAGACTATTTCTTTGTTTAAAGTTCAAGGACTGTGTAGTGGGCTGCTACTTTGAAAATCGAATACTCATCAGCTTAAACTTTGTGTTTTAAACTATATATGTTTAATAATACACCCCTTATTTCACAAGCCTTCCCCTGTAAGTTTGGGAAAGAAGATGGAATTCTTGTGCTTATGTGCATACGGTGCTTCTGACAAACTTTAATTGAGGACGCTTGTTCTAATCTCTCAATAGGCGTAGGACTACTGTCGCATTCCCAAACTGGCAGTATAGTCTGCTTGGGTAGAAAAGGCCCTACTTGCTGCATTAATGAGGTGCTGTTTATTCTGTGTGTCGTACTAATCTACAATATCATTCTGAACTTTGCAAACACTTTCAAAGTTGAAAGTGTTTGCGACGGGACTACTTCATATAAATGTGCCGTTCATGTTCAGGACCAGGTAAACTTGCTGTTCAAGCTTAGCACCTAAACCTGCAATACCCTTTGTCAGCTGCAATTTATATTCCATGTGTAACTACTGTTTTTTAATAACTATGGGAAGAGTTCCACCTATTTAGAATAATCAGTTTTAAAAGCAATTTTACATCCTAATTACTAACAGCTCTGTCTGAAAGTTTTCATGGCAAATTTAATTTGAAATTATGTAAATGTGGTGATCTGTATTTATGGAAATAACATTGCATAGCATAATGTTTTCAAACTCTTCTAAAACAGAATATGCCATTTCACTCCATTATTTGGCCAATACATAGTCCTACTGCATTGTTGTTTATGTATATTAACTACATCAGTCTTGAGCTGGGAAACAAGATGAGGGAAATACAAATGCTATAATTCTCTGGGTTTAGGGGAATAAGATCGATGTAGCAGCATTAAAGAGAACTTGTTTTCTTCTCTTGGGTTTTTTTGAGGTGGGGATAATTATTTTTTTTTTTAACTATCCTGCTTAGAATTAAAATACAAACTTGTGTCTGCCCTAAGGTTTTGGAAGTCATTTAAACAATGGTTATATCAATGACCCTTAAATTTTAATACATAAAGTGTCTATCGGGAGAAATGTCTTTCATGTTTTTAATCATCTCGAACTTTTTTAACATCAGGAAGCTCTCTGCAGCACTGGGTCTTTGTTACTTTCAGTCTTTGCAGTATGATACTTATCTTTCCACATGTCGGTACTTCCTTATAGTGCCTGCAGATAAGGTTTTGCCTTTTTTTGAAAAAAAATCTTTTGTACCCTTTGTTTCAGTTTAACTTTGGAGAACTTGAGTGGCTTATTTTTCTCTTTCCATTTGGAATAGTTTGCTCAGAGTTGAGCAAAATGGCAATAAAATATGTAGAGAATCCTGTGGTTTTTTTCTTCTATATCTTTGACTGAAGACAGGCGAGAGAAGATCTTCTGATTCATAAACTTAAATGTAATGAGCCCAAAGTACTTTAATACAGCTACCAGAAGTTTTGGGTGCGGTTTTTCACAACTGTTACATATGCTTCCAAGGGAGGCCAGTGATAATGAGATGCCATCCAGTAAATTCAGTAGCAGCAGTTAGTAGTTTCTTTTTCCTAATACATGATATTTTTTTTTCCTGCAGTTCTCAATCTATGAATAAACAGAAGTCAAATTAAGAGCGCATAGGAGCAGCAACTGCATATTTCTTTGTTTTCTGTGAACTGGTCTTTTTATGTATACCTAGCTAATAAAAACAGCAGCCACTCACAATAGAAGAAATTAATTTTTAAATGCATTTGTAATATAAAAATGCAAATGATAAGGATTTGAGTAAAAGTAGCTATATAATTTCTCATTGCCTATTAAAGGCACAATATAGTCTCATTTTTGTGAGATGCCATGCCCAATCTAAAGGCTATAGTTGAAAATGGTAAAATAATAATGCTGACCAATAACAAGTCTCCACTGAGATGGAGGAAGAAAGTGAAGTTAACAATATGCAATGTGATTGCAGTGAACTGTTGAAATACAGCTTTTTTGCGTAGTGGTCTTAATTTAACACTGGTGATTTAAATCATAGCACACCACAATGTCAAAACTTCAGAGTCATTTTAAGTACTTTATGAGAGTTTTAAATAAATAGATGTCAGAATGACTTACAAAACAATTATTCTGTCACTGTAGGAAACAATACAGAAGTTGCTGGAGGACTTGTATGTTTACCATGAAAATTATCTTTCAGTTCTGAGATGTCTTCATGTTTTCACATCTTCTCTTCCAAAGTATCCTTTGGGCAAGCAGGTAATGTACTGTTAATTCCATTTTAGTGAAACATGTTGGTGTGTTTTTGTTTGTTTCAAAGTATGACATCTGAATAAATATTTATTCTTTCTCTTTGTTTACTATTTTGCTACTTTGCCCCCTGCTTCTTACAATGGAGACAGATGCTTTCTGCTATGGGCAGAGGGCAAGAGCATGTGGTTTCTTTAGTGGCATGGATGATACTTTTCCAGTCAACAGGGAGGAGTTTCCAGGAGGAGGCAGATGCACAGATCAGCAAAAGTATCCACACATTGATTTTCCCACATTTGGGATTATCTGTATGCATTGCAGATGATGTATACTCTTCTACCACCTATTAGCTTGCTAGTCAAATTCAGACGAAGAGAGAGTTTTAGCAACCTTCTGTACAGAGTAAGATGATAGTAAGGGAACAGTGATAACGGCTCTTAATAGCCATAATGCTCTAATGTTATTAAATCCACATTCTCATGCTAAGCAATTTCTTCTTCCACTAGAAGAGCAATATATTCTGTGGATGTACACTTGTCTGTCGGTTCTCAGTGTATTCCATGCTATTGTTAGAATCTGTCCCTAACTGCAAAATCAGCATGAACCGTCCCAGTATTTGAGAATAAAAAGATGTTTTAGCTGGGGCGTTTGATTGGAGTTCCTCTCTGTTCTCTGCAGTTACCTTTATCTGAATATTAGTTGTTTGAAACCTACTGTAGAGCAACACTGGCTCCAGCCACACTAGGAGCTTAGTTCTGTAAGATACTAAATGCTGTCATTTCTTTTGCAGTCATTCTGCATCTCTGAAAACAAGGTCCAGAGGAATTACGTATTACTTTGAAAAGCTTGTTGTAAGAGTTCCGCATTACTTTGTTTGTAAAACACTTTATCCTTTCTTCACCTCCTGCATAACAGATCAGGGAGCTGCATTGTGCGTGTTTGGAAAACCGAGTGTGGGAGACAGAGGAGTATGAGTCATCTCTTCAGCTAGCAAGGTGATTTCCCCCCCCCCCCTTTTTGTTTTAATACCACTGTACACATGGAGAATATCAGTCGTCAGTTATTCTAGAACTTAAAAGCTGAGAATATTACCTGTTCGCAGCTAGTTGTGGGATTGTTTGCAAGTATAATTGACTGCTGTTGTCATTTTGTCTTTGCCGTTTTCCATGAAACTCAACTAGGTTCTAATATCTATTATGCCCTGAGTAATTATGCTGAAACCACTGAGATTACTGTGTGTGAATGAGAATATCAGTTGGTTTTTGTCTTTTAAAGTATGATTGTATTAGATATTATCAACCAAATTATTAGTTTCAGTTGGCCTAAATTTTAATCTGTTGTGAAAATTAGAATCTGTTCCAAATGAGTAGCTGAGACCTTTCTTATTTTTTTATTTTACTGCTTTCCCCCTGCCTCCTTTGTCTAACAGTTTGTACGGGTACTGAGTACATTTTTTGTTATTCAGCTTAGGACTTTAGGAGAGCCTACACTTGTGTTGTCTGTCAGTGTTTAAAATGGGAAAGTAATCTAAGCCACTTTTCTTAATAGAAAACCCTTCAATTGCAATGTTGCAGCTATAGACTTTGAAAAGTGCCTTATCCTGGCAAGTGGCTGTTTCCTGATAGCTGCATTTGTTCAAATAGTACATCGGTTCTGTTGCAGGAGGAGCTGATGCAACAACGTTACCATAACCACCTCCTCAAGAGCCTCAGAGCTTGTGAGGTTTGATGTGTCTGACAGTAAAATTGTGTAGAAAAACCATGTCAGTGGTGGATGGAGGATAACTTTCTGGGCTCATATACACAAGGAAACATACCCTTCAAACTGTACCTTTGCCGTACTGAGTGGTTCTTGTGTATTGTCACTGTCCTATGTTTTTTACCCTCATCCTTTTGAAAGGTTTACATCCTTGATTTGTCATTTCTACAGTCTTTCCTTCTTAATCCTTCTCTGACTCTCCTGAATCTTGACAGTACTCAATCACCTATCAGTCCTTGCCCACAAATGCATCATTTTGCTTTCCTGTACTGTCTGTAATCTCTAATAATTCTTGGCCATTTTTTCCTCTCCTTTTTCTCCTCCTATGTTTAATTTGTTTTCTTCCACTCTGAATTCATTCATCTGCCTCTTCTCTTATCTGAAAGTTGTTGCTGCCATCAGGTTCTGGCTTGCTCCCCCTTTATTCTTACCTGGTCTCCTCCCTCCTGTTTTTCCTCTGGTCCTGGCTCCCACTGTGGGAGCTTCTGATAAACACAGTGATCACAGTCATTCCTTTCATAGATAATGACTCTTTTTTTTAAATCCAGGAATTCTGTCATTTTTCTAACAAAACTCCGTTGACACAATTCCTTCAAATACTTGGGATTCTAGCTGTGATTATTATTTTTTCAGCTTTTAACTTCAACTCTCTCTTCCATTTTACACATTACCTCCTCGTCTCTCCTTTTTCTGCATAGAATATTTCTGCTATCTTTTAGAAAAAAATTTTATAATGTGATCTTTCCCCTTCTATTCACAATCTTCTTTTTTCCCCCTTTGCTCAGGTATGGAAGTTATTCACTGTTCCTTAATATCTCTGCCTTCCCAGGGACCACGTCACCCATTGATATCCTCGTGTTTGCCCTTTCCTGTCCCTTATTCTTCTTTTCAGTGTTTTTCTGGAGTCTATCTTTTTTCCTTGTATTTAGAAAGTAAAAAATAGAGAAGCTTTTGATCAGCTTATTTCCCAATTTCTAACAAAGTCCCTCTTTTGCCCTTCATGAACTGTGTTTGGATATGGGGTTTTCAGTTGTTGCGTTGAGTTCCTTTTGTGGTTGGTTGGTTCTCTGCTTCAGCCTTTCATTAACTGGCTTTTATCCCTTCTGCTAAAAGTGTTCTCCTCAAAGATGGTGTTTCAGTTGATCTAACTTTAGCAATCTAGACAATAGCTATTCTACTTTAATCTAGTTGTCTAGAGTCTAAAAAATACCATGGGGAGACAGGGAGAGTGCATAAGCTTTAGTTCACATTGGATTAATCCAAGCAGAGGAGCGGTAAGATTAAGAGATGTTGGAGAGTGTCTCACTTGATTGGTTATGGGGAGCTAACTGGCTGGGACATCTGGTCAAGCTTTCAGGTGACAAAACTTTGAGGACTGTCTGACTTGTTGTCTTTTGTCTAGATCCTGTGCTCTGGTTTTGTCGGCTAATCATTGATGCTATTCATCACATACTGCTTATCACAGTCCTGCCCTTCCGTGACTGTTACCATTTTGTTGTTGACCAATCTCTGTTACTTCTTCAGATGATTCCCTCACTTCAGCATTCAGAAGGAGTTTCTGTGGACTTCATTCTAACTTCCTTTCTTCTCTTTCATAACTTGTCTCTGAATAATCAGAGACAGATTTATTTACTGTCTTTGGGTGATCTGAGATCTTCGTTTCTGCTTTAAGCCTGTCTCCTAACGGAATTAAAATCTTAACCCCACTGTCTGATACCTGGCATACCTTGCAGTAATCTCAAGCCCAAAAGGTTGAAAAGGATCCTTTACTGTTTCCTCATATGTGATAACCATCCTCTTGCCTGGTCTTTGGGCCCTCTAATCCCATTGTTTCTGTAAATGAGTTTGTTTTTCTAGAACTTGCAGCTTCATTTTGAATAATATTATTGAAATAAATTTGTTCTTTCCCATTCACAGATCACCAAATCTGGTTATCCTCTCAGTCTTAGGTATTTAATTATTGCAGTGTTTTGTCTGGCCTGGAAGAAGGCTATCTGGTTTACTCATTATATTCTACAGGACAGTTTCAAAATGTTTTCTAGCCTTTTGTGTGGTCAAGGTCATCCTTTCTGTTGTTAACTCCTGATGCTTTTTTGTACAAAACAAGTGTATCTGAAGGCAACACCTGACTTGCAAAAATCCATAACCCTGAATCGGATAAACGAGTTTCAAGTTCTGGCTTTTACAAGCATTTAGCATCAAGTGCCAGTTAGGACCTAGAGCTCAAATTGCAATTGCATCTCCAGACATCCATAAATCTTCCCCAGCCTCTCCTAAATTCTTCCTCAAATCTCTCTTAGTCAATGTTTAGATAGATGATATGGAGACCCGCTGCCTTACACACGGATCACCATCATCTCATTCTTTTGTCATGCTCCCTTTTTCGTATAGCTGTGGTTTTCTGTGTCTTCTAAAATCCTTAAACTATTAGCACCTTTGTTTTGTATAAGACAAAGCAAAACCACAAGAATAGGCTGGGAAGGGCTCCTGGGAAGGGCGACTGTTACAGATGTGTGATTTCAGAACCAGAGTGTTTAGTGATGGGAACCTCTTGCACTGCGTGAAGAAAGTTACATGCATGTGTAATGCTACTGGCTTGATGCAATAACTGTAATTCTGGATTTCATTTATGGATATTTGCAAGGACTGGCTTTGATACCTTTTAAATGAAGATTCTGAGTCTGAGCAGTGCTTGATGACATTTATAGAATACCTTAATACATAATTAAAAGTAAGTAAATGCTAGGCTGGAGGTTGGGCTAGATGATCTTAAGAGGTCCATTCCAACCTAAATGATTCTGGGATTGTAGTGGTGGATAGGTTTATAGCAATTAAATACAGAAAACAGCAGTTCAGATTTTGTTCGAGAATCATTCTGAATCACAGAGAGTAATGGATTTTGTGGATCTGTGAATACATACTAATCTGATAATTTATTTTTTTTTACCATTTCTTTTACCATTCTTGGGAATGAGTTATGAACCATACCATACTTTTTAAAAAATACTTAAAATTTTTTAAATAATTCAAAAATTATAACTCTGTATCCAGCAAGTATTTTTAGATAGAGTATCAGAAAAGCTTTCATTGTCAGTTCTGCAGGAAAATGTAAAGGACATCTATCCAAGCTGACTTGTTTCTTTCTGTTAATGACAGCAAGGAAAAAAAAATTACTTCACTGCAAGACTGAATGCTTGAAATCTTGGAGGTTTTCTCTTTTTAAAAGGATTTTTTCAAATTAATTTTTAACTTTTTTTTTTCAACTAAGAACATTGAAAGCTGTTTCATCATTCTGTGTTTCAACTTCAGCCAACAATTGTGTCTTTTAGGATGTTGAATAAGTCTGATTTGGTAACCATGCTTCAACAATGTGTGGAAATTTTTGTGTCATCTTCTGGAAAGGAGTTTGATGAGACAGTAGAGAAGTTGAAGGAGTTCTTGACCCAGTTTCAGAAACTAGAAGGTGGGTGTGTACCATCATACATTCCATTGCAGATTATATGAAAGCTGTTTTATAATCTGACCAATGGGTATCATTTTCCCTGGTGATCTCCTGTCATTGTATCAAACTGTCAGATTTTTCAAGATTGTTCTTTTAAATACATGCACACAATAAGGAAATGTTTCTGTTCTTTATTGCTATGGGGTTCATGCTTTTTATAATACAGAGGAGTGATGCAAGATAAGAAATTGGACAGATCAGCAAACATTACTCACTATATCTGTCATACGTATATTTTGAGCATTTTACCAGATGTTGCAATCATTAAAAACATTTAACAAGTAAAAACAGATATTGAAAGATAAACAGGAGCCGACTTCCTTATGACAAGGTATTTAATCCAAATGTATATAAAGTTCTTTCACCTGCACATTCGGTTAAATTCATAGAAGAGCTAGGACACCAAGTGCCGGTTGTCAGGGCTCTGCTGACATGCTGTAACTTGTCAGGCCCATATGTTTGTTCATGGTAGAGGAGGTATTTGAAAGTTTAGTAAGGCAAATGAGTAGGAGCCTTCTGTCTTTCAGAGGCAGGTTAACAGAAACTGCCATATTCCTTCTGAAATAGGAATCTGACATATTCCAGCATCCCTCTGGAACAGGAATTTCATTGCTTCTCCTGAACTACAGAGAAGTGCTCCCCTGTGATTCCCTTTTGAAGATGAAGTGGTTATCATCTGGTCTGTTTTATGCACATTAAATTAAGTTCCTCATCAGTGTGGTTGCTAACCAGCATTTGGGCAATTAGGCAATAAGCCACCAAATGCAGTCTAATATTAATTAAAATAGTCACATAACGCTCTAGAGTTAACTGAGGCTTGTTTAGAAGAATTAGCTCTTGCCTGTACCATGTATTTTTTAATAGATGTAGTAATAGCAGGGCTGTGGTACAGGAAATAGGTGATCACTTTGAAAAAGCAAGCTGTGTATGTCACTGAAGATACTAGCACTGAAGAATCTGAACTATGATGGAAAACCTAAAGGTTCATCTAGTTTGGGAAAAAAGAATTGAAGCAAAAGGCTTTTAAGTAGTTGGATTTTTAACCTTGAGGGAATAAATAAAAAACAATAACTCTCTGAATTCAGGGAGATGCAGAACTATAAACAAAAAAAGGCAGTATTTTTTTTTTCACTTAGGGTTTGAAGATTTTTTTAAAGCAGAGAAGGTCTAATGAATTCATGAATGATCTTAGTTTGTTTTCAAAGCAGATTTATCCTATAATGAAAAAGTGAGAAAGGGAAGTTAAGGTAAACTTTACATTAATACGTTGCCGAGTTAGGTGACTTCTTCCTGTATGTTTCTGTGATTGTGTTGATCTTTAGTGGGAGTTTTCAGAAGTCTGCCAAAAATGTTATGTACCCAAATCTCCCACAGAGACCTTAGAGTGAAAGTATAGTCCAAATTTTTTTATAACAACAAAGTCCATCTTCCTGACTGCGTAATGAACTGGAAAAAATAAAAACATGAAGCTTGAGGAAACAAAATATCCTTATGTTCAGTCTATTTTGAGCTGAAGGATTTGATAAAAAATATCTCAAAATATGTCAGTGTAGGAGTGGAGAGAGGAAGTTCTCTGTTTTGAAGTCTTCAACACAAATACAGATGTCCACAGGGCACTGGAAAATACCTACTGACTCTATGTAGGTCACCAAAAAGCTTTTGTATCTCATGATTGTCACTGCTGATTGGAGCTTTACCTGTGATCTGTAGGTGGAATCTCCATCTTATTACTGTCTTCCTAAGTAAGGCAAGAAATGTAGTTACCTTTTGTTTTGATTTTGATTATCACTCATCCTGGCATTGATTGTGCTTTGGGAGTTTTTGCTGCTTTGTTTTTACCTAAAAATTACTAATTATTGGTGCAATTGATCAACAAACTACATGGCTACAAAACCAAAATTCTATTATAAATTGAGAATAAAACTGGACAATGAAATACCTTAGCATGCTTTGCTGCTCTGGTTGCAGTTTCTGAGTTAAGTAGGGAGAACTAATTTCTTACTCAGTGGTTTTTTTTTTGCACATGAGGAGAAAATAACGCAGCGTGTGGCTTTTTAAGCACTCCTAAAGCATCAGTGGTATCTGGTACTAATCTGTGCAACTTAAAAATGTTGAGAGTATGACCTAGGATGACATGAGCAGAATTCAAGTGATGTGCAAGGCTTTTGCTGGATCTCTGTTCAGGGCTGAATTGCTTCAGGTACTTAATTAACGTTGGTTAAGCTGCACTCCAGACTCCATTTTAATGATCTTTTACAAGGTGCAAGACTCAAAAGCTGCATGTGTTTGCGTCTATGTGAACAAGTAATAGTTCTCAGATTGCTTGGGTTAGGGGGTTTATATAGGTAGTCAGGAAAAGTTTACCCCACATATCAAACATTAGTTTTGTTCTAGTAGCAGAAGCTTTCCAAGAACGAGATGTGTCCGTATCGTCACAAAAGGAGCTCCAGAAGAAGACAGACCTTTATCATCTTCAGAAGGTTAGGCCTGCGTAGGCTTTACTGACTAGTTCCTTGACTGAATCTTTTAAGATATCATTGTCCATGGTTAATTCTTCCCAGCTTGCTGGAGCTCTGAGTAAAGGTTGTGTATAACTAACTCTTCTTAAAAATGAATTAATAAGTACCAACTATATATGTCAGGCCCAGCTGATGCATAGAAAATTATAGAAAATATCTGTCATAAACTAGGATTTTAAAATGCAAATTAGGGGTTTTCTTCTTATTTGACTTGTAAATTACACATTGTGCCTAACACATTTCTTTGAATTTCCCAAACTCCTACCAGTTTGAGAACTGAACACACTGGCCTAAATAAAAATAACTGCACGATCACATGTTCAAACATCATCAGTGAAGACATGCCAGCAAAAATTAATTATACATGTTAAACATATAGATTGTGTTCTCCAGAGAATAACTACCTCCCATGCAGTTTTATGCACCACTTTTTTTTAAAGACTTTGTTGGAGTTGAAGGAATCAAGGCGGTCTAAGAAACTGACAAAGTTTGAAATGCTTCGTTTTGAAGTTGTTGACTATATAGACAGTCTTGTAAGGTGAGCTTTCCCATTTTATATTCCTGCATTAGTTTGCACCATAAGTTGCAACAGAAATTTTGCTAATATGTTAATCTTGTCAAAATGTGTCTTATTCCCTGCAGTATGAAGCACACTTTTTTCCTTCCTATTCTTTTTTTGATGAGGGCTCTAAAAATACTAAATTAAAAAAAATAAATTTCTTTTCCATAGATTAGTAGAAGTAATTGGCACATGAATTGACCCATTTATTTTGGCTACAGAAAAAAGTTGAGGGAGGACTGGGTATATGTGGCAAAATCAAGTCAAGATTTGCTGATCTTTGCTGATCTGTTCTACTTACGAAACTGTATAGATGTCAAGTGTGATATCCTATCTGTTTTGGGAGCTGTTTCAGTGAGCAAGGCATAGCAGATAGGGCTTTGGAGGCAGCTCTGCAGCAGAAAATGTGAAAGGCTTGGGGTGGGGGAAGAGATGAAGGCACTTGTTAATTATAGAGCCTTGCTGGGGGGGAGGCAGAGAAGCTAACAGAATTATGACTGTGCCAAGGAAACAGCTTCAAATATGAAGACAAAGATGAGCAGAGCCTCATCACGAGGTCTCAAGATGGATAAGCAAGATCTGTGGAGTAGAGTAACATGACTGGTGTTAGCATTTCAGCTGCTGCCCTTATTTTTTAATTTGTTAGTGGCCCAGCTGGAGTTCCAGACTAAATCCATTAGATGTAGAGTTGATAATAACTGACTTCCCTGCTTAAAAGTTGATTTCAGCGCTGTTCATCTTGGTTTTTTGGAGATTTGTCAGTATTGGTTGGGAAACGTGCATTCTTGTAGTCTCTAACTGCAGTAGGCTTCTGTTGTTTCCCTTAAGGTAAAGCTTGTATCTCTCTTCCTTCCCCCATACCTGATGTTGCTTTTTCAGAAATTACCTTGTTCCTGCAGACCACAAGACTCTGCATGAGATAATATATTTCAACACAGCCAGTGTTCTCCGTGAGCACTTGAATGCTGCCCCGAGGATTGCACTTCATACAGCTTTAAATAACCCATACAGCTACCTGAAGGTAAGAAACAAGTGAGTTGTTTGTAGTGCTGGAGTAGTTTCTGAAGGCTACACATGAGGATGATGTGTAAGGCTTAGTTTTGCTGTTTCACGAAGCTTGGCACACATTCAGCTGTTTTGCAGAGAACCAACAAGTTACTGTTGATAAGTAACTGGGGACTTTGCAATGAGCTAGGGAATCTGGCTGGAATAAGCTAATTACGGGAAGAGTTCTATATGGGGGAATCCATTTTCCAGAGCCTGCTCTAGTCACGTTCTTTTCTTTCTCCCATAGGTACAGCAGAAAAGTTATATTGTCCTCCATTACAAATGGGATGACTGTCCATGGGGAAAAATAACAGTGTGTGGCTCTTTCCAGAGACTTTCCGTACAGGGCCAATGTTTAGTCCTCACTGTGTAGACTTGCTGTAAGGTGAAGGCTCTGTTCAGGCAGAGTGATGACATTAACAGTAGCTTAAATGCAGCATATTTAAAGGAGTCCTTTGTTTTTCTTTTTACATTTATTTTAATATCTGTTGTGTATTGACATCCTATCTTTTCTGAGTCCAAGAAAAGGGTTGTCATTGATTCTATTAGTTAACCCTGCCCTTTTCTAGAGAAGAAAAGCAACCCCTTTTCCACTTCTTTCATAAATCAAAGTCACAGGATGACTGAAAGAAAGAAAGAGAGCGAGATTTGGAAAAGGTGTGAACGTACGTTTCTTTGTTTTGTCCTTGATTATAGATGTGACTTGGAGTTATCCTCATGCCCTAACATTTCCCTTAAAAATGTGATTACAGCTTTGAAGAAAACATTGGTTGTAGCTGTATCTGAGTGATTATATGTTACTTGAGTCAAAGCCAACACTTATCAGGAATCATACTTGATAAAGATCAGTCTTTGACTTCTATAACCCGATTTGTATCGGGTCTGTTGGCACTGTGCCTCTGTTTGAACGAGGGCTGTCAGTTTTGCTGTGTGCAGGAGTTATTTCTAAAACCACTTAAAGAGCTTATTTGTGAAAACAGTAGTTAGCAAGTGGGCTACCATTAAAAAGACCTCATATGATCCTCAGTAATTTCTGTTTTTAGAAAACCTGTAAAAATATAGATCAGGAGAGCTAGCAAAATCTACCTACTGATGTGTTTTAATAAGTATTCTCTTTGATGAGTTGACAGGATTTAAAGCCCTCTGTCATCCTGTACTTTGTTGTTTGACATACTTTAATATATTTCTGATGTTTTCTGAGTAGAGTATGAAGGTTTGGCATAGTTTCTAATAGCAGCAGTATTGGCTGAATACCTTGCTTAGCATTTTAATCCATGTGAGTCAAATATTTTTTCTTAATTGTATTCATGACTTCTGCATGGCTTGTACTTTCCTGGTCCACGATCAGAGCAAAGTTCTCTAGAGCTGTTCCTTCCAGAAGGCTAGGACAGAAAAGGATCTGCTTCAGCAGAGGACCAGCAAATGATTAATATGTGATACATTTCTTACAGGAATCCACTCCAGTTAGTTATTTAGCAAAACATGAACCAAGGATCATACTTATACGGGGCAGGGAGGGAGGAGGTGTAATTCTGTTTTCACTGATCCCTTGAAAATTTGACAAGTTGTAACCTGGAATACCAGCAGAGCACTGCTTAGTACTGTGTCAGCACAAGGAAATCTGATCTTGGATCTTCCGGGAGTTTTAGATAGTCATGCAAGTTTTGTTCTTGACCTTGGGTAAGAAGGGCGATTTTTCACATTGATCTCAAGGAATGAGCCCCATTACCTATGAAGATATTTTGATTGCTATGAAATGAAAATCCTTGAGTTGCAATTAAGCTCCCATATTGGGGAAAGGGGATACTAGCATTTGGTCCTTGGGAAAGACAGTAACAGTAACATTGATTCTAGGTTGAGGTAGGAGCCTGTCCTCTGTCTAGCCTCTGCGGGCAGGGTCAAGCAAGAGAAACCCCTCCTCAACAGTGTTCTGGGTTGTTCCCACTCCCATATTCTTTCTGAAACAGGACCTCTCTGCTGTGCAGGTGGTTTCACAACTGGCTGCTCATTCTAGGGCAGTTTCCTCCTTGTCAGTCTTGTTATTTCCTCTCCGGGACGATGCATGTGCTGCTGCTGCCTCAGGAAGCTGAGGTTTCCCCCTCACGCAGCTGCAGCTCCCTCCTGCTCTGCTGTAAAGACTTGGCCTAGTTACCACAAGTGAGGCTGAATTCTTTCAGGTGCTGGCAGAGACCCTGCAGTGCCCATCAGTAATATCTCCTGGGTCATTCTCTGCACTTGCACGTGGCCCAGCTAGATACTAATTTCTACAGATGAACCTGTTTTGGGGGAGTGCAGTTGCTCTAGAAGTTGCATCCTTGCTTGGTTGTGGTAACTGTTAAGATGAGAAAATCAATGCAAAGTGTCCAGCAATGCCAGAGTTGGCACCTGGGTGAGTGGTAGGAAGCTGTAGAGTTAGGTGAAGCAGCAGAGGGGGAAAGGCAAGGCGTAGGGTTATCCCTCTGGGCAGTGGTGAGCCACAGGATCAGCCAGAAGGTGCAACTTCACTGCACAGTAGTATTGGAAACTGTTATGGTATGTTCCTGCATTATAGTCTGGTAAATTAATGTCTGGGTTGTAACATTTTGAGGGTTTAGCCGGGTTAGTCTGCACTTATCTGGAGACCATCTGGACTGCATTGACAGACATTAACCTAATGTCTGCAGCTTTTGTGTTCCTTGTACAGAATAAACAAACTTGCAAATTGTTAGGCTTTCTGGAAATTGTGAAGTGTCTCGTAAGGGCTAGAGTCCAAACTGAATCCGAGTCTTACAAATTGCAGGGATTGACATCTATGAAAGGTAAGCTAGAGAGATTCTTGAGCAAAGTTACATTCTTTGTCCAACCTTCTTTCTTATCTTAAAGCATTTATTTATGAAGGTATCCTTGCTAGGCCTTTACAGACTTCCCAAAAGTAACGTGCGTATTTTACTAGCACATAAAAGCATTTTAGCAAAAACTTCTATGAACTGAAACGAATAATCAGTGGTTGTTTTCATGTTAAAAGAGCTGGCTTCTTAAAGTACATGATTCTGAAAACTGGAAAAAAATCATGAACTGATAGGACATGTAAATTTCTGCAGCTCTACAGGGACTTTTGCTTTTGGCTCAAGTGGCCTTTTTACTTCTCAAGTAAATGGTTCAGTGCTGATGACCTGAATTTCCTGACATATGGAACAGATTGTGAGAAATCAGACTTTTGCCTTCATAGGTGCTGAGTTTCAGGCCTGAGAGAAATGATTGTTACATTTCAAAGATAAAATTCTGAGATGAGAGAAGCAATTTTGCTTTTTAGTACATCTGATAGATCTATACTAATACTTCCTCTTTCCTTTTGGGGGGCTGGGGGGGAAGGGACACTTTTCTGTTCTCTACATTTTACTGAGGCAAATCATGACTAGTTTCTTTTCCTGAATCCATAGAACAGAGTATTTCTCTCTGATATGTAAACTGAACTAGCAAGAGAATTGAGGAAAAGCCTAATCAGGTAATCACTCATTAGAGACTGCATAAATCTACAAAATTGTAGAAGGAACACCAGGAGTGAAGTAGCAGAGTGGTTTTTTGTTGGGGTTTTTTAATGGTATGTTTTCTTATTTTCCTAGTGTTTTTTTTTTCCTTTGTACCATCAACTTGCCATTAAACACACAAACAGTAAACATTCAGTTAAAATACCTACCATGTGCATTTCCTGAAATAGTTATATCTAGCCCTTAAAATTGTTCAAGATTAAGAACTGATCAAAGTTACTGCCTTCCTTTTTTTCATCAGAATCAAGCTTTGAAAAGTGACGGAGGAAGCATTTCTAATAAAGCCCCTGACGTATGCATAGCATATAAGCTTCATTTGGAGTGTGGCAGATTGATTAATCTCGTTGATTGGTTAGAGGTATGTGACAATGCAAACAGTGCCTTTACTCGCTTTCAGTATGCTGATTTATCTTTTTGCTGCATGTCTGCTTTTCTTCAGTGCCCCTTTTGACAGCTTAAATCATTGCACACCTCCATCCCTCCTGTTGAAGACGACACAGTAACTCCAACCACCAGCCCGCAGAGTCTTCCTCTGACTACTGTGAATCATTTATTCCCAGCATTATTACTCTGTGATGAAAATCTTTTGCTTCTGCTTCTATTTTATGCTTCACAAAGTTACCTTCTTTTTTTTCCCCCTTTGTCACAGAATCCTTAAAAACACTTTTATGGAAACAGGCAAGTGCTGCTTGCTTGGCAAGTGTGGGGCTCTTGGAGAGAATGCTTGTGCTAGAGAAGGTCCTTCTAGCCTGATATCCTGTCTCATACTGTGACCAAAAGCAGAGAGTGTAACGAGAGAACGTACATTAATGTGAGACATTCTCCAAGTACTCCCTAGCTAACAATCATGTTTTAGCTCTAAAGTTTCCTGAACTGGAATGGTTTCTCTATTATTTTGTAAGCCCACCTGGATTACATTACCAATATAACTTTTTAGCAACCATAGCATCCTCTGGCAAAAAATTCTGTAGCTTAACTACATGCAGTGCAGAGAACGCTCCTTTTACTTGTTCTGTTATGGCTGCCTTGCTTGTGTATTGGAAATAACAGTGGACAGATGATACCTACCCAGCCTTTTGGTGTCCCTCAATTTTGTAGAGGTCTTCACAGCCAACTTACCTCTGTCATTTTTCCAGCATGTTTAAGCAGTCTCACTTTGAGAACGTTTTTCAGTACTGTATTTTTTCTGAGAATGGGTTGGGGACTAGAACTGTATTGGGATTTAAAACGCAGGCACATGAGTTCATAAAGCGATGTCTTTCATTCTCTCTTCCTGCCATAGCAATATGTAACCTTGCTTGCTCTTTTGAGTGCTGCTGAACTGACATTCTCATGGAGTTATCATTCCAGGATTTTACATGCAGCTCTGTCTGTCTTTGAAATGCATTAAATCTGTCCTGCTCTTCCCTTTCTAGGCTTTCTCAACTGTGGTGATGGCAGCTGACAAACCAAATGCAGATGAGGCTTCCTCAGACCAGGTGGATGATATTATCCAGTATCCTTTCTAATTTCTCTCAAGTTTGACATTCAAATGCTTACAAGATTAATGAACCAGGATTTTTAAAATACAACTTCACTTGCACTGGTAACTAATGCCAGAAAAATAATATGACTAGTTTAAACAGCCTTAACATACTGAAAATGTCACAGAAATAGATCAGCTGAAATAGTTGGGCTGAGGGTGGCGAGGTAAGAAAGCAGCTTCTGTCCACAGGAGGGGTCTGGCTCTGAAACAGAACCAACAGCCCTTAAAACAAGTTGAACTGTTTTATTTGGTTAAATCAACTGAGAGTTGGCACAGCTGCTGTATAGTGGGACAGCATTACTGGGGAACAGAGGACAGGGTAGCTGTGACCTAGAGAGCAGATGGAGAAATGGAGACAGTAGGTTATTGTGAGGAAGATGGAAGCATTAGCAGAGGAAGTGCTTACAAAAGTAGCATCTTTGTAGAAGCCATGAGTTCTAGTACCTTAGAGTTGAGAATTTTACTTCCCACAAAACATCCATTCTGCTTCTCACTTTGTCCTGATTCTTAACTAAAGTCTGCAAAATATTTAAAGGATGAGCATTAAAACCAAAACTCATGGCTACAACAGTAGTGCTCCCACAGAGGAGAGATGAATAGCTGTACAAAAGGAGGCTTAACTACAGGAAGAATATTTATATGCTCTAATGTTACCCCTAGCTTTCCTTTAGTGTAAGGCCTTTCCTTTTTTACAAGCTCCACTGGTAATTAACACAAAACTAAATTCTCTATTTAACTCAGGCCTATATAGCTGTGTGCCAGGAAGGCAGCAAGAAAGGTATAGTGAATAGCGAGTAAAGAAAAGGTGGTGCTGTTTTATGAAACCTCAAAAAAAAAAATCTCTGTAATTATCTATCTTGCCATTTTTTTGTCAAGGGATATGAACGTATAAATTCATTCTTCTTCTGAGAGACTACAAAATTAGTATCTTTGTAGGCCTTAAGCTTCTCTTGGCAGTGAGGAAAGGAACTCTTCCTTTGTTGGCACATTGTATGCATGTAGCAAAAGAAATACTGATTAGACTGAAGATCTGTGCTTCTGTAGGCCAATCGTGCTCTGCCCTTATTTCCAACAATATTTTGTGTAATCTGTGCTTACCATGACTTGGAAATCTTCCCCTCCTAGAGAGAAGTCTCCATCAATATGCATCACACAAAGTGTATTCCCTTTCCTTTACTGAAATGTCCAGTGCTCGTTTTATTCGAGCGGTTTCTGAACTGGAACTCCTAGGCTTCATAAAGCCTAGCAAGCAGAAAACCGACCACGTGGCAAGGCTGACATGGGGCGGCTGTTAACATGCCACCGAGATCTCAATAAACCTGTTCTTGCTAACGTTGTGCAGTGGCTGTGTTCCCGCTAGGCTCATCCACTAACTTTGCATACTGAAATAAAATTGCCGATGACTGAATGTTGTGAGATGCATTCCAAGTGCCTAGATAGGCTTGAATTAGCAATGTTGGTTTTTAATACTCATCCTCCCTGTGTATTGTACTGCTCTATTAATGCGCATGTTCCAAATACTGTATTGTGCCAGTTTTAATCTTCTTTGATGTGTGGTATTTAACACTATACTGATATAATTCAGGCTCGCAAGCCAAAAGGACAACATTGGCTGTGTAAGCTACAGCAGTGAAGCAGTATTATTAACTTGCCTATAAGCTGATGGGATTTGAGTCATCATTATAAAATGCCTTCCAGCTCCTTGAACTACAGATGTAAAAATAAATAAAACCAGTATGCTAGAAAAGACAATAAGCTTCCATGTTCTTCAAACCAAAACTGGTCATAACTCCCTGAGAACTCCTTCATGAGGAGGAGAAAGGGACAGAATAACTTTGAAGATACAAGTTTTTGCACTTTGAGAAGAGGAAAAGCAAACTGTTTACATCGTTCCCTTTCTCTACTGCAGTTTAATAGTACTAGCTGACTTTTGCTGTCAGGGAACTTGTCTCAGCATAGACTACGTGAGAACATGGCGCTCGCCCATTGGAGGAAGGTAGTAAAATCCACACCTAAAGTACACACTAACTTTTCTCTTTGTTGAGGATTTGTACTGCACACAAGCAAAGGAAACAGCTGTGAAAATAACAACTATTGGCTGGGAGCATTAAAGCACCACTCATCCGACAGATCTCCAGTCACAGAACCTTCTCGGGCACTTGGCCCTGCACAGCAACGCTCGCTGAGCTTCTGCCAACACGGAGCAGCACCTATACCCAGGCAGAGGTTACTGATGCTGTCCCCTTTGGAGGAACAGGACGGGAATGGGTCACAGGACAGACCAAAGAGCTGCTCTCCTCTGCCTAGAGTCAGTCAGAGATCAGTACCTGATACCGTAACAGAAGCCACAAATAAAGTGCTGTGCCACAGCACTGGAAAACAGTGGTCAGTGCTGGAGTTCTGGTCCCCAAGGAACCCAAGGTTGTTAACAAAAACCTACACCTGATTCCAGGTATCAGAGTAACACAGGTATGTCCTAACCAGCCCAACCTTTTTTTCTTTGGCACTCAAAAGCTACACTGCAGATCTTTGGGCATTAAGCTTCAACTTCTCTCAGCCTTGGTTTGGGGAGCAAACATGTCTATGCTGATGTCAGTGCCTCATGTTTTCCAACCATGGAAAAAGCCTTGGATACCAAAGGGGAAAGGCTGTGTTTCCCTCCAGAACAGTGTGCATGTCTGCCATACATTGATAAACTGTCCCCGGGGCCGCAACACGTGCATTTCAGCAGTATGGGTGGAGAGTTCAGGTCAGTCTTATCACCTAGGAAAGGGCTGCAGTTAGAGAGAAGTGTTTAGACTTTGTCCCTCCCAGCCTACTTAAAAGTTGAACGGTGACTACTTAGTTTATTGTAAAAGACTGTCTTTACCTCCAGAAAACTCCCAGGCTGACTCAGACACGATTACAGGCTTCACTTTCCTTCTATCTGAGGCATTTAAGTGCTGCTCTTAGTGCTTGTGTTCAGCCATCGCTAGGATCCAGATGCTCCCACTTAGTTGCGCTGGTGCTTCTGCCTACTCAAAACAACTGAAAACGATTGCCTGGGGCACTGAAGATTGAATCACTTGCATAAACCAGACCTGTACTGGGGGGGGGGCGGGGGGGGAAGTCCTGTTACAAGAACCTGTAACTTACCAGGCTGTTTACCCAGGAATGTATACAAGATAGGTTAGGCTCATTTTAAATACCCTTAGAGAGGGTAGGAGTCAGGTATTTCCTAATTGCAGACACAACTAACACTTCCTGCTGTACTTAAGGGAGGGCCCGGCTCTAAATGTTGCCAGGCAAATTAAGAGGCTGCGGAGGTCTGGTAGTTCATCGACCTTTATACTGCCTGAACACACAACTTGGGAAACATCATGATGAAAACTCGGAGCGAGAATTTTTAGGATCTCAGTGGAGCAGTTGCAAAAGTTGTTCTGTCCCACCAAGACACGGGGGTAAACAAATTCCACTGTTCTTCCCTCCAGAGACCAAGTGAGGGGACCTGCATTGCACTGGTCTTTGTATGCCGGGCTTTCAAGCAGCAGAGAGGGAAATGAGACATTTTAGTCAGAGGGGTGTGCTGAATGGCCCTCCTCTGGCCTGAACCTCACCTGTTTATCCTGCAAATACACCTGACACATGAAAGGGAGGAGCAAAACAGCCAACTGTCTCCCTGATCTGCAGGAGGACAGGGAGCCAAGTGCTCTGCGCAGCTGGCACCTGCCTGCAGCCTGACCTCACCCAACGCAAGATCACCTCACACCATCCCATCTAACTTTCACACCTTTGGAGGGTAAAATATTTGGAAATAAAGAAACAAGCCTCAACAGTGTGTGGCTTTTAATCCCCAAATGTGCAGGCAACATGGCATTAAAACAGAAAAATTACTAGTTAATGGTTGTTTCTTCCCTTTAACTAGTAACACATTTTGAAGCTTAAAGTCACATTTGCTAGGCTACATACGGTTTCTCAGGATCAAATCTTTAATTCAGCACTTCAGACTGTAAGATGTATAAATGGGAAATACTTGACTAAAATTACGTAGGAAGTACTGTGTAATTTCATTTTCTTGAACAAGGAGGGTAGGAAAGTTGGACAGTTAAAAACACAGACTAAACAAAACTGGTCACAAATTTCATCTAGTTTGCCTTGTTTCAGAGGCTGGACTTTGTAGTCAGAGTTCTAGCTGCCTGGAAAGAGCTTAACATCACTAAATTCTGAACCAGCATCAGTAACAGCAGAGACAGCTATGAAAAAGCACCTTGTACTCTTCCTCCTTTAATGAAATTGTGGTGCTAGGAGTCCAATGACAACAGGCTTTCTGTTTGCAGATATGTGGCTATTTTACATTTGGCTCTTCTCATTTATTTTACTACTTTTTGTTATAAATATTCCAAACTCACACTCACCTAGCTTAGCTGAAATACACACAGGAGAGATTTCAACTGCAAATGTGTACGTGATTTTAATATGTTAGTTTCTACAACTGTCTGCATAGTAATAACGTGTTCTGCAGGTAACTCTAGGAAACCTTCTCTGTCTGCAATGTTCATTGAAAGCAAACAGCACCAAAAAAAATAAAATCTCTAATGTTTGCAGCGTGGCACTAGCTCTGAAACTAACAATGCAAAGCCTCACCTCTGAACTGACAACTGTACTGTATTCTTCAGTAGCCCCAGCTTTCAACAAAACTATTGCTAAAAATCAGACCTGGAAGTAAGTTAAGAAAGAAAGTTTACCATTTCTTAATAGTTTACCCCTTGCCTCTACTGTTACAGATGCTGTTCTTTGACATCTCTTTACACTACTGCATTACTGGTTTCAGACACAAACTTAGTAGTTTTTATCTCGGAGCCTACAACAGCAGTAAAATACAAGAATAAGCCAGGTGCCTGTAAGAGCCCAACATTCATCCTCGCATTTTTCATCTCAGAGGATGGCTTCCCATACAAAGGCCACAAGCACTGGCTCACAACAAGAGCATAAACTCTTTTAAATACTTTACCAGCCTTGTTTTTTTCCTCCCCATTGTGGAATCATGGAGCTAAATCCTTCCCAATTCCCAGCTCAGGAACGGAGAGAGCTGTCACAAACCACAGTTTCTAACCAGAATCTGCTAACGGTCTTGCTGTTCAAGAGGACACAGGCAGATCAAGCATCAGCACACAAGACTGCTTGAACCTCCTTGAAAAATGCTGAATAATCTTACGCTTCTATGCTTTCCCATCTAGACACAAAGGTCAATACACAGTCACAATGTACATGCTGCTTTTTTAGTGTACAGTAACTGAGATCTGCTTGAAAAGAATTTACACATCATTCTCTTAAAAACAGGTTAACCAAGGTCTTTGGTTCCACTCTGTTCAGTTGCAATTAACTGTCCTCAGCTTGCTTTGCTTTTGGATAGACTGCAGTTACATACAAATTGCAAAAATATTCTAAATGTGGCCATCACAAAATGTAGTGCCAAGAATTGAGTAGTTATTGAATCTTACCCATTTCCTCTTGAATCGAAAGCCTTTGAAAAGGATCTCCAAAGCATGTTCGCTTTTAAGCACCAGCTTGCTCCAATTTTCCTAATTTTTTCAACAGTAATCAAGCAGCCAACCATTTTCCTACTAAAGAGTAAGTCACCTGTTAGAACAAGCCTTTCACATGAAATTTAAAACATCAGGTATTGTCACCGAGATTAGGAAAAGGAGCCAGTTTCAAGTCCAAGACAGAACAAGCAGCACATTAAAAAATGAAAAATTTCAAAGAATGCAACCTCATTTTCAGAATGGGCACAAATTAAGCATACCACAGCTGTGATGCATAAGCACCCATGGTGGCATTATATTTAATCTGCCAGAAGACTGCTTATTATGCATTAATTTGGAGCAGCACAGGAGTGGCTGGGTGCTAACATGACATCATTTCTTATTTATAATAACTCTTAATATTCCAAAGGAAAAGATAAGCCAAGACGCAAAGATGATCACAATGGCTGGTATCTTAATTCTACTCCTATCTCAAATTATCAGTTAGGCATACGCACATTTCTATCAAGTCAGAACAAGGATCTCCTAGAACACAGGAGATACAGGAGATCTATCAGGATGCTGGAATGTGGGTAGTGGTCTACCTAGAAGCAGTGGTTTTCCTACCCTGGGCAAGTTAATAATAAAAGGAGGGCAAAAAATGAGGAGCAGGAAGGAGAGGGACTGAGAACCCCGAGGCAGGCAACAGAAATTACAGCCCTTGATAGTTTTGTTTTTATCTTCAGTAAGAGAAGACCCAAAAGGGGAGTCTAGCAGAGAATTCCCATTTCTGAGATCCTGAAAATACCGTAAACCCCAAATATTTAGGTAAAATAGGTTTCAGGAAAGTGTGCAGAAAATACCCTGAGATACTGTGGCAATGTGCCTAATTCTGAACCTGTAACCTCACTACTAAGTACATAAAAGTTCACTAAGAACCACAGCTCATCGCGTGGCTTCTCTGACATCCAAAGCATCAGCATGAGCCAATTAATGCATGTATCTACCAGCTGAAGTTTCAATTACGTTTCAACTAAAACTCCTCCCTTAATTTGAAACGGTACAAAGATCTATTACACAAGAGACTTCCACTTAACCAGAAGCTGACAGTAACTTAGAGAAGACAACAGTTTATAATCAAAGGCTTACTTTGAAACTGCTTTGAAGTCCCCAAAGCAGATAACCCAAGTCATTTGGTAAGCAATACTTCTACCCCACAGCACACAGATCTGGACTTGCCATGCAGGAACTTTTCAGTAACTCACACCAACTCAGAACTGCCCAGCCAGCAGCAGCCAGCACTGATACAGCACTCTGGAAAGAGCTGAATGCATCCAACAACAAACTCGTCGACCCCAAACACGAAGATTACACACCTTTAGCTCTTCCAATACCTATGCAGTTCCAGCCTGTGGTGCAAGCGCCTGCTCTATCTTATGAACAGATTTCCTTTGATGTGTCATTTAGATCTGAAGGAAGATCAGCACAGCCATTTGAGTCAGCTGCAGCAAGTTAAATCAACAGTTTCTTGTCAGTTCGGTACCAAACATGCTTCCACAACAGGAAACAATACAGCCAAGCTAAGGAAGATTTCTTCACCTCTGAAGAATTACCTGAGATTTTCATCCACCTACTTCTAAAGTTCTGACCCACCCACTACTGCTAGTAAATAAAGTTTTCATTTAAACACTCAGATTTAAGTTTATTCATACACAGCAAAAGTTCCACCTGCATATTAAAAACAAACAGATTAGAAGTAAATGTTTTATTCTTCCAACTAAATTCCAGTACTACAAGGGCAGTAAAACAATGATACACTGAAAAATTGCAGCAATAAACATTTGTTAAAGACTGATAGAATAAATAAAAACTACAAAAATGAGAAATCATATAAACCCATTCTTAACCCCCAAAAAAGTCATGGAATACAGAAATGCCCTCCTTCACTATTTCACAGGCAGTACTGTGGGCTATTTGCTTAAAATTGTCCTGGGATTACATTCTAACTTAACTGTGATTACAGCTTTGTTGTAGTGCACAGTTATGAAAACCACACTAACTTCAGTCAGAAGTGTCATTCTACATTTTTATTTACACAACCAGTGAAGGGCAACTTCTAGAACACCAGCTTTAATCCTTTACTTTTTCAAACTTATTAACATAAGAAGCCAAATTGTAATGATACAGCAAATGAGGCCACTGGTATTATTACAGGTAGCAAAGGTCCACATCCAGGTGGTACTGACATCAGGGAGCACTCAAAAACCAGTTGCTGCATAAGAGTGGTTGCCACTGACAAAAGCTTGAAATAAACCTGTGTTCACAGGGGGAAAAAAATATGGCATTGCTGCAAGTCTTTACTGGGACAGCTTGCAACAATAAAACAGGGTGTATAGGGCAGCCCACATATGCAGAAAGTGTGATTCATGAAACATCTGGAAAGAAAAAAAAAACAGAGGAGTTAATGATGGAGTTAAATGCCAGCTCTATCGCAAACCTGCTATAGCAATAGCAAAACCTACTTCAAAAATAAAAATACAGCATGTTATGGGAGACAGTTCTAGATGTTTTGAACAAAAGCTGCCTTTTTCCCTCACGTCTTCCTTTCAACCTCACTCTTCCATACTACCAATTTAAAGAATTTTAACTTGGGGCCTAGCTGAAGCTTAACAACGAACAATGGCCATTTAAATTATTGAATGTTTGGTAATTTATTGCTGCCATAGGAACCAGAAGAAATAGGTACTCACAACTGGCAGGCTGTTCTCCATATCGTCGCATGATTTGATCATGCGTGAACTTCACAAATGCGTCGTATTGTTCTGCAAGCATGAAGCATTAGAAATATCAGTATATCAAGTTTAACTCAAGCTGAAAATATTCAAGGCTATTTTTTTATACACACAAATCATGTAAGTTAAACACGCATCCACTAACAGTAGTTTTAAGTGACTTTAGACAGTTCATAGCTGCCGTTTCCTTTTCACCCCCAAGAACAACAATGCAGCACATGTCCCCCCTTAATTAGAAGCCTTTCCGTTACAAACTTGGGTAAATATGCTCACAGAGAACTATGCTGCACAAACACAAAGAGCTCAATATACCTAAAACACCTGCTAAGCATCAGACACTGTATTTTGAAGTAATCAAGTGTGCCCATTTCACAGATCCCTAACGGAGGGCAGAGTAGTTAAGTAAACATGGCATTAAGGTCAGTGCTAGGGTTGGAAACATAACTTCTCTCTGCTCCTATCACTACCAGATGTAAGAAAATTAATTTAATGAAATGGAAACACAGAAGTACAGGAAAGGGACTTGCTACAGAGTTAGAAATTCTTTTTGGTGACCACCAGAAAATCAAAAGCGAGCAACAAACTAAAAGGATGAAATGCTAGGTGGCTAACACTTGACTAATTCCAATCACAAAAGAAGCCACAACAGGAGACATATAGTTGACTGTGGACTTCATGAAAATGGCTACTGTGCAATCCAAAGTGAAATTTAGGTATCAAATGTATTAATTTGGCTTGGAACTAAGCACTGTTATTTCCTAGAAAGATTATTCTTTCTATACACACATACATACAAATACATTCGCAATATTTTATTCAGTTTTAATATTGCACTCATCAGCAGGATATCACCTTTCAGAATTAGGAAATTGAACAAGGAGAGTAATATCTACCAGATGCCGCTCCTCTCCATTCCCCTTCCTCCCTTGTGGAAAAATACATGTGCAGCAATGTGGGGTGTTCTGAGAAAAGGGCAAGGTCAAAGAAGGCAATCTTCAACCAAAAATGCAGTTAGATTTGTAGTGGTTCCTAGTCCCACAGGTTTGCCCCATTAAAGTCCCCATCCTCTTGCAGGGATGAGCTTCACCTTTGAAGTAAACAGGGTATCAGTAATCAGCAAGTAGTGCAGCAGCAGCCCAAAGAACGGACCTGACCCAAAGATCTAAGGACATTCATCCCTGCCTGAAGGGGCCCCAGGTCACAGCAGCCGGATCCCTTCTGCCCACAAGCAGGATCTCTGTCTCACCGCCATTCTGACTGCCGGCTTTTCAGCAGCCACGCGAGGATCTTAGCCAAACAACAAACAACACAAAGACTGAAGGATCTGTTGCCCAGAAACCACTTCCAAAAATAACAGCAACTAGAACTTTTCCTGAAAGTATGTATTAAAGGCTAGAAACCACCTTGCAAGCTTTCTTCTTTAAAGGCTGACATCCACATATACAGCTGCTTTGTAGCATCATCTTTGTTAAAACTATGGCTTTCAAAATTTAAAGAATCCACGGTTACTAAAAATCCCCTTTCTTGTGGCATTCAGATGTGGAAAGTTAAGCAATCCAAAGGTAAGAGCAACCTACAGTGACCTGTTTGAAAATTTCAGTCAACACTGGTAAAGATACTTATACCACTGGCATCTTGTATTATATATGTTCTAACTATTTTAAAGCGAAAGGTGGCTAAATGACACAAATATAAATATAATTACTATAGGACTTGATCTTTAGTATAAAAAGCTGTTTTTCACAAATAGATTCTAGAAAACCGTTCAAGTTAAAGTTTCACTTAGCCCTTTACACTCTGTCTCTGGTTTTAAAATCTGCAAAGGATCTTGCAAACCCAAGTTTAGACTAACAGAGCAGTTTCAGGTAACAGGGGCAGGAGGGGAAATCACGGCACCACAGTGATCCGAGTTTTCTATTTATCTAACACTCACTCTGCATGAAAAGCAACTCTGCTCACAAAGAACACGGGAGAAGAAAAAAAAAAAAGGCAGTATCTGGCTAACTACCTACAAGAAAACCGTGATTCAGAAAGGAATGAGGAAAATATCTGAGATCCAAATATTCAGTTAAGTCACTTGAAAGAAGCTATTCAATTGAGATGTATTACAGAATTTCCAGTTACACTTCCATTGAGTTCATTAGTTTGCAAGAATGAGGATCACCTTACTGTACAAAGTTTAGAAAAGGATATAATCATTCTGTCAGCAGAAAAATGTAACTGGCCTTCTATGTAAGGAATTTCTAAATTCTTCTGGCAGTCTCTCTAATTCCCATATAACGCTGAAAACGTATTATTGTCTTGATACATGGGATGCAGTAACACCACCTTTCTAATAGCTCTTTTGGTGATCACCATCGTAAGAACAGGTAAACCTAACTCACCTCACTGTAAATCACAGCCCCGCAAACGGAAACCACCCCCCTCCTTTCCCAAAAATAAAACCAAAAATGAGATTGGGATTGACAGATGAAGCCCATGAACGGAACTTGCCAGACGGGTTCCTGCTTGTAAAGAACTACAAGTTCGTACTCAGAAAGTGTCTGGAACAAACAGAACTGTATCTGGTCTTCAAATGGTTATTATGATCACAACTAACTGAAATGCATTTAAGAGAATGCAAGAAATGACCCAATTCCTAACACACATAAATTAGAAGAAAAAAGCTCTACAGAGTCCTAAATTCATCAGTCTAAAGCAGGCTAAAAAGAAAAACACAGAAATGGAACATTAGGCTCAAAGCAACAGAAGTATTTAGGGCTCTAGTTACATTCGTAGGAAGATGTAGATTTAAGGACTTGGAACTACAGCAATTTCTTATATAGCAACGGCAGACCAGCAAGCACAGAACATGAACAGAGGCTCAGGTGCAGAGACAATACTGTCATGGGCAACCCACAAGCCTGACACAACTCTGGTGACTTCCTGCATGGGCACGCCTGTACAAGGTTTCATTCCCACACCTGAAGAGATCTGTGAACTTTAATGCTGGTGTGTTTTCAGGTGGGAAGCAGAACAGCCATGGGTATTCAAAAGCAGGTTTGCTGCCGAAGAGCTCACTCAGATGTTCGTTATCATCACACTAGATATTAAATTAGACACCGAATCATATTGTGAAGGCACCTACCTCTGAACGCACCAAATTTTAGGTGCTCAAATGCTAGCAAGACGCTTAGAAGTACAGGACTTCAACAACTAAAGAAAGGTCGTATTTACAGTGCTGACACTAGGGTGATCCTTATGGAAAGGTAAGTTGGCATTAGGCGCCAAAACCACCAGCTGAATGGTGTGAAATACAACAATTCAACGCAGAGCATCAGAAATGCAGCTGAACTACTGACACTCAGGCAGACGCCAAACATCGCTGGCAGCAGTGTAATGGTAAAGTACTGGGAAGAGAAAGGGAAGTCTTAGGTACTGTCATCTTGCCAAATTACAGAAAAAGGAAGTCAGTTCCTAAGCAGGGAAAAAAAGTCCTTCACAAAGAGCTCTTAAGCCAGTAGAATAGAAAGCCTTTCTGGCAAAAAAAAATGAGGAGGAAATGATCAATTCAGACGATAGCAAGAGAAAGTTCTATCTGAAATAAAACCACTGTTTCCATTGATTAGTAATACCCAGGACTCATAGTTTCTATCCAAGGCAGCATGGAAGAAAAAAAACGTATCAAAGAGACTACACATCATTTTTTCTGTCCTGTATGCAAACTCATTCCTCAATCAGATTAGGTCAGAAAAAACACATAGCGTAACACAAAAATGAAAAAAAGTTTTAAGCTTTCAAACTCATCTTAACACATTATTTTGAACTATAATCTACCTGCAAGTTTTGTGGTCAAAATTTCTTCATACTCTTCACGGATTTTCTCTTCACGTTCTTTCAGCAAACGTTCACAGATCATTCCAACTTGTCTGAGAGTAAACAGGGGCTGTTCTTTTTTCAATGGTGATGATGCTGCAGATGAAGTACCTAGGATTGAATATTTGGGCACACCAATTCACACTTACAACCTTTTCTATAACCAGTTTTTTTCACATCGTTTACATTGAAGCAACCTTACAAAACATTTGGAGAAGTCTTTCTCTGCCATTTGAACACTTCTAATTGCTATTAAAGTAAAATTGGACGTTCAAAAGAAGACATCTAAAACGGACAATATGCACGGGTATCAAAACACCAAGAGTGTTACACAAACACTGTGAACACCATTTACATGACAGTTGCCATTTACAAATCAAGCTTCTATTTTATGTACAAATTACAGTACAGTGTATTTGTGCAAAGACAGCTGCTTTGCAAAAGCCTATTACAATATCAGTGGCAGGGTATGCAGGATGGTCTCTTGAAAACAATGCAAGCTTTGTTCCCTACTGATTCTTAAAATGAGAAGCTACAATCTTCCACAGACCAAATCTAGTACTGCCAAAAAAAGCAACAGTAACTGGTCAGAATGTGCCATAAGCCCCCAGATAACTGGGAAAAATTATTTACTCAGTCCAACAACATATAGTAGAATTACACAGAATTTAGTGCCAAAAAAAGCAATGGTAACTAGCGAGAAGGTGCCATGAACCACTGGATAACTAGGGGAAATTATTTACGCAGAGTCTAAAAACACATAGCAGAATTACAGAGAATTCTCTGCGTACCTGGCAAAGCTGGTCCAGTAAGGAGAAATGCATGTGGCTGTGCATCAGTAGAACAACAAGGATCTGTCTGCTGGAAACTATTTTCTAAGTGTCTCCTCTTCTGCATGCGTTTGTACTCCTGTTTTATGTTGTACAGAATTTGTTCTAAAAGAAAAACAATTAAAAAAATTAAGCCTAAAATAATTACATTTCAGCATTTCACTTAACTTTTCTTTCCACACCAAACACTGTAGATAATTACCAGATGATAAAAGCTAGACTCTTAAAACATGGCCTGCAAAAACTACCACATTTTCCCTAAGACATAAACAATGACACTAACTAAAAGAAAGGTAACTCCAGATTGTTGTCACCAGAACACTAGCAAAAATGGTGTTAGTTAAGGTCAGGTATTGCTGCCAGAATACTGCTAACAAAAATAAACAGCATAAGGTTGAAATTTAGGAACTATCACATATACAATATACATGGATAAAAAATTAGGCTATAGAACATCTACTGGTATTCATCATCTTCCCTTCATATATTTAACTTGCAATCATCTTTGTCCTCCAGACAGCATTTATCATTCATACAGTTAAGGGTGACAAAAGACATCAGAATAAAACATGTACATGAAATACCATTCCTCTCTGTACAGTTACTGGCACACAGGCAGCAAAGTGGAGAGGAAAACACAATTTAGACAGAATATGCATAAAACAACTACTGCTTAAAATCTCAAAGAACTGGAAACCAACAGGCAAAATACAAAAGCCTTCCACCACATTTTTGACAGCCTCAGATCTACCCAAATAAACACAATGGATGGATCAACAGTCTCTTTTAAAGGAGAATGGCAATAAGTAGTTCAGCATCCGATTGCACTGAATAAAATACAGCAAGCCTTTTTAATAATGTCATTTCCATTGTAGAATTACAAGGAAAAAAGTAATCCTTGCAATGAAACTATCAATCCTGTGGGCCTTCTCTCTGAAATTCCATGTACCAAAAGGCTCTGAGGTGCCCTAACTGCATATCCTCTGGCCATGTAAAATATTAAAGAAAAAAAAAAAGACATTATCTATTTTTTACAGGACACCTTCACAGAAAGTGACTTCCAAAGACTCTCCATGAGAATTCTTATTTTCAAATGCATTTGAAAAATAGTATCAGATTCCACTGAGACTTCCAGACTTTTGGCAAAGACAGCTTTCCAAAACTCAGATACGTACAAACCCACATGATCCCATCAGCGTTGCAAAGGACTCCACTCAGTACCTTTCTACTTCTGTTCAGCATTTTGCCAATACAATACCATGAAAACTTCTCAAGTAATTTTCGGGTTTGTAAACAGTATGTTGTTGAGTTTCCATATTTGAGCATTTTCTAGTAAGCAACGACATGAAGCAAGTCACCTCAGCTACCAGCTTGCTCGGTCAGAGGCTGAAGCCTATGCTAGACCAAGCAGAAGCAAACATTTGCCAATTCCTAGTTTGGAGGTTTAACTATTGTGATAGTTCTTCAACTCCGTCAGTCAGTCTGGGGGCTTCCAATTTATAAAAAGAGAGGAAACCGTTTCCAGTCAATAGGAATACCAGCATTTTCAGCAAAGGAGCTTCTTGTTTGGATTTTGTGCATTGATTGAGGCCTTGCAATTTATACCTTTTCAGTCCCATGCCTACGGTGCTTGTACAATTTTCAGCTCCGTTTCAGCAAAGGGAGATCAATAACTTGGTTCAAAGAAGGAGCAAATGCAGAAGACATCGTAAAGAAGCACAGTAGGTATACGAAGAGAAAGAAACTACGAGAAAGTGGGGAAAAAAGTACTCGAGGGTGGCTGGAGGATTCATATTTTTTGTAGGACAATATGCATACTACAGTCCAGTGTGGTACAGAAATACATAAATCAGGTTAAATCAAGATGCAGTCGTGCTTCCAAAATTAAATAGACTCCCATGTGGAATTTTTCATGTGCACACACACACTTCATCAGTCACAGAATGGCCCTGCAACATTTTTACTCAACAGCATTATGGTGGTAAAACAATACTTTTCCTCAGAATCAAGTGCTGTTCCAGCTAAAACAATACTGCATAATTTTGAGTGGGAATCAAATTAGCTCTTTAAGGTACCATCTGTCCTAAAGCATGCCCACACTATGAGAAACGTGACTGCAACCATTCCCATTGTATTTACATTAACTGAAGAATGTAACAGACCATATGCATCCTTCACTACGACTACTTGGTCTTGGGCATACTTTCCAAATTCCGTATGAACTGCAAAAACATCAGTCAAATTTCGGGTGTAACAACTTCCATAAAAATCTTCTCTATAGCTCTCCTTTATATTGCGATTTTGCAGAAACATCCTCAAACCACATTAACCACCAAAATCATGAAAAAAAAACCCAGTAAACAGATTCTGGTCAATGGATAAAACTGCAAGAACAACAATCATCAGCCAAGTTTCCTCCAGCCCTAACAACCCCTGCAAATTAAACAGGGAATTATTCAGAGAAAATGGTAAAATACCAGCCAGAATAGAAAGAGTAAAAGCAAAAAAAGAGGGTAGGAGGGAACAGGGAAGAGAGGCAGAGAAATTGACTTTGGGAAAACAGTAACAACTGTGACAGAAAATTAAGATCTGTGCACCAAGGAGACATGATTCTATTCCAACATGTTGAATTGTGGACACAGAAGTCACAATGATATTACAGTAATTAAATCTACTTCTAATTTGGCAACGCTTTTAACTTGCCATCTTCAAATCTTGCTCCGAAAATCAAATGTGGACACAGAAGTCACAATGATATTACAGTAATTAAATCTACTTCTAATTTGGCAACGCTTTTAACGCCATCTTCAAATCTTGCTCCAAAAATCAAAAATCTCAAGAAACGTGACTGACTGATACATTGGGAGATCCCCATCCGGAGAAAACCGCTTAGGCAGTCTGCATTACTATAACTTCAGGTAAAAGGATAAAAACAAAGTGGGAAGGAGGAGGGGGCTATTTAAACATGACAGTACACTGTCTGCATTGCAAACAGCCACCAGGAAAAAAAAAAAGCCTGAAATCTGAAGTCCTGACTGAACATTTGTTGAGCATGTACATAACCTGGTTAGATATTCCGCTATTCAGTCTGACTTACGAGATTTCAGGCACTATTGCTCAGCACAGAGAACCAGACTACAAGGTCTACTCAGCACTGGGCTGCTAGTAGGCAAGATGACTGTGAGAATGACTCAGCCCATGCTTCCCCATTTCCACCACTTGTAAAACGGAGATTAATAGTCCAGAAACAGAAGTTTAACACAGCCATCAAACTGTTCAATGACTTCTCACGTGATCAGACTAGCAATGTTTCAAATTAAGCAGGGACATTTTTGCAGCAGCAAAGACCAAGCAGACATTTTTATTAACATACAGTGGCATAAAACCTATGACTTTAAACAAAATCACTTCACTATAAAGTGAAATGTAAGCTTGCAAATATTTATGACTGATTTTAAATAAAAATCTGAATGCCAAATTGAATTATTTTGGGGTGGTTTTTTTAAACAATCTAGTATAGTAAGAAAAGTTGATTAAATGCGCCAAGTTACTCTAGCATTTATAGTTTTGGTTAATAAAGCCACAAAAATACGTCTGATGAACAGATTCTGTTCAAAACAGTTTTTATAGCATCTCAGCACTTGAAAGATGCCATGAAATATTAAGGCAGTGCAAACCAGACAACTTTTGACCACCACCTATACGGCAGACATCTAACTGTAAAGCCCCTTAAAACTTTGGCCCCGTTAAACAAAGCTTAGGGGGCAGATCTCACTCTCCAACCTAGTTTTGCTTCCAGAAAACCTTCCTGCCTTTTCAAGTTCAGTTTCTTAAACTCCCTTACTTCCAGTTAGCTCTGACTATTCTCTCTGCAGTTTACAACTGAACCAAAATGTGCATTTAACTGGTGTCAAACAGAGGACAAGTTTTTTCATGTGTTCCTCATCTTTTTCAACAATGACATGCATTTTAATTAACAAATTATTTTATATATAGAAATGTAGGATCTGGAAGCACAGTCATTAAAAATCAAATCTAAGTGAGCTTCTCTAGGACTACAAAACTGAAGAAAGAACTTGAATCATGTATCAGAACTCGTTAGACATTTTAAATAAAGACTTGCATCCATCTTACAGGTGCTTAACTTCAAATCAGATATTGCACATCAGGCAATAATTTTATTTATGAGATGACAAAAGGAATATATTTAATATGATCAAACATACATCGCTGTGGTCTATCTTCAGTTTCTTTTTAATCTCACTTTATCCTTTGCATTCAGTGTTTCCTACCAGCTAGAGGTACCTCTGAAGGCCCAGAGCGAACAGGGAACACCAGGCAGAGGTCCTGTAATTGAAAATTCGGCCTGCTGAATCTAGCGTAGTAGCAAGAAAAAGCCACGCTGCTAACACAGTGAAATCAATTAGTACTTCATAAATGACATTTCAAATTCAAGATGGCTATGAATCCCGATCAGTTACACAAGACTGTATTGTTATATGTCCCCTTCTCCTCCTTCAGGTTCAAGGCTACGATAAAGAATGACAGAGACTGCTACTGTCTCACCATGACCACTAAATGCATAGGTGATTCAGTCAAATACACCTCAATATAACGCAATGCATACATAATCTTTTTTTTATCTAGAGCTCTGTGTATTAAGAGCATAAAGTTGAGCAGGCAGGTTCATGAAATACTGCATTAAGACGAAGGACAGCATTTACGTCAGTAAATAAAAAATCTTCAGAATCTGAGATATGATTCAGGGAACCAAATTTTCACGTTTCACACCCAGTGAAGAAAGGATGAAACACAAAGGGGGCAAATCAGAATTCAAGTTTGACATCTGAAATATGATCTGTCACATTAATGGATCACAAAGGCAAATAGTCATTTCCAAGGAGTGATGTCTTCTTCTTACTTCCTTTAATTCATGATAAAAACGTTATTCTTTTTCAAAGTTCTGTCATCTAATTACTTCATCCTGACCTGTAATTACCTAGAAATCAGGTACAAGGGAAACAGCAGTTCAACTTGAAAAGGTAACAAGGCAAACAATTATTTTCTCCATTTTAATAACCGCTTATCAACGATGAAGGTGCTGATTGTTTCCCCTGAAGGATTTTGGGTTTTGGCTTGGTTTTTAAACTAGCAATCTCTCATCTTAGTTCCTGGCTTCTCTCATTTAGCTGAACGAAACTTTGGCAAAACATGTAGGAAGGTGACTCAATAGGCTGAAATCAGAGTAGCAGTTTTCCTGGCCTGAAATGGAATCTAAAGCTCAGGTTTCAGTTTGCAATGTCACCATTCAACACACGCATTCAAACCTGAACCATGCCTGAGATTTCTTTTAAGTGAATCAATCAAATGCTATCCTGATGTCAACAGCATACATCTTCAGGGATTTCAGCTCCTGTTAAAGCAAAACTGCTTCACTGTCCTAGTTCAAACTTGTAATGTTTCCATTAGGCCATTATCCTTATTCAACACCTAGTTGATGCTATCACATTCCT
Organism: Cariama cristata; assembly: GCF_000690535.1. Taxonomy (NCBI): domain Eukaryota; kingdom Metazoa; phylum Chordata; class Aves; order Cariamiformes; family Cariamidae; genus Cariama; species Cariama cristata. Next base: position 4,923 of record NW_009630718.1, on the reverse strand, counting down.
AGTTTTGGTCTCCCCACCAGACTACTGGCATATGTTAAATTTAAGAAGTCAGCTTCCCCTAAGGGCAGCACTGCAGTAGAGCAATGGGTAACAGTGTTCTTCACTTTTTAAATCTATTTAACCAGGGGATCGACAGGCAGGGACAGAAATTAAAATAATCCAAATATTCCTCTTACTCTCTTGCCTTAATCACAGGCATCAATCACTCCAGTTACGCTTCTTAGTTAGGCATGGTCTGTTAGACTTCAGGAAGAGAATGTATACTTTTGGCAATCATGCTCACCTCAGAGGAGCATGCTCTAAGCCCAAGAGAACACTGATAACAGGCACACGCTGACACTTCATGGCCAGTGTCTATAGCTACGCAACGGACAGAAGCAGCTCGTAATGGACTCTGTGGCACAGAGCTGGCCACCTCACCAGATCCAGTTACTCAAGGTCTCAGGCTGATGAAGGTTCTGGTTCTCCCACAACAAGCCAGACGCTCACATGTGCATTAGCTCATTCTGCAAATGTGTTATTTCAGGAAATCCCAGTTCTCCTGATCAAGGGGTTGAGGAACAAAAAATAAATCAAGCAATGCAAAATGTATTAGACACAGCAATTAGATCTTTCTCTTCACATAAAAAAATGTCACATTGCATTTATCAGACTTGCCACTGAAACAAGAAACTGCTTCAACATTTTATGACATCTACAACCAAGGGTATTTAACATTTATAGTCACCACAGGCATGTATATAGAAATTTCTCATAGAAATTAAATTATCAAGTCCAGATGCAGCCATTATGCGCTTTTTCCTTTTTTTTTTTTTAAAAAAAAAGGGGTGGGAATGTTTTGGTTTTTAAAATCCTAATGACTTCTGCAATACTGGAGCACAATGAGAAACTTGGCATCTTGCCAAGATAATTTATCAATAAATACACATGCAGATAAATGTTAACAAAACTGAAATTAAGCAGAGAGAGACACAGCACTACTAGTATGTCACACTCCAAAGCCACCAGATCTGTTCACTTAAAAGTCAAACCTGTACTTGGCCACGGTCTGACCAAGTTGCAGACAGAAGTTTGCTCAAGAGGGCAACTGAAAGGTCACAGGAGGACAGCCTATGGGGAAGACAGATAGTTCTTCCTATTCAAAAAGGTCAAAGTCATTTTCCTGCATTACCTTTGAAAATTTGTGTTAATTAGATCCTTTTTTTTTCCCCAGATTATTCTGTGAAAGAAAAAGGTATACCTTAAAGACAAATTTATCTACCTTCTGTTTGTAAGGAGTCCCTCATGAGAGATAGACTCTTACAACCAACTCCATTTGCCATCTTTAACTAGAGACATTTGCCATACAATTGCCATTACAGAGAGCAGCAAATACCAATTATGCATACTCGTTACTACATACTGCATAAATTCAATAGTTTCCATATTCCGTCAAATATCTGCCATTATCTCTGCTTGGATTTCAACCAGTGACCAGAGATGAGGGACAGCTCTCAATAACTCCACCCACTACAGTTTTCTGTTTGCAACATTAGTTAGTTGCTGGGGAAGTGTTCAGGCAGATGAATGTTTCAGATAAAGGAAAAATTGCATGTGCAGATGCAAAAGTTTGTGGATTTTTAAGTGCTTTCACAAACTGTTTTGAAATACAACATTCCTTCTGATTCTACAAAGTTCTAGCTGCAAGTTAACCTCAGATTTTGGATGAGGAGTATGGGAAGAAAGCAACTGATCTCAGTTTGTCTTCTCAGTTACTATATATCATGAATTAGGAGATTTAAATCCCTAAAGTCAACATTCTCTCTCCCTCCCCAACTCCATTTCATTGGACTGTATTTCCCACTGTAGCTCCAGTCTCAGAAATACCCAGATGTGCAGGCTTTCTAACACTGACCTGCCTTTGAATTTAAACAAAAACGTAAGTGTAGTTTATTCATTTTTATTTCTCTCCCCCTGCCCACAAACATAACCTTTCACCATGGTAAAACTGCAAATAATGGTTCTAAAACATCCAGCAGAGAACAGAAAAACAATGCTGTTGCTGCTGCTTCCTCCTTTCACCCTCTGGAATTCATTTAACAGCTTCGAAACAGGACAGCACCCTTAGGACTTCAGAGGAAACCAAACACATCCAATGCATTACGCACAGGCATCCAGACCCAAGTGCAGTTACTCTGATCGTACAGAACACTCATTTACAGATAGAACTTACATGAAAGTAAAACTCATTTGTAGTATTCAAGCAGTAGAAACGTTCTTGGAAGAGCCACTCTTTCAAAACTGAACCCTTCTCATGCCAAGCAGACATATTCTGCACCGCTTACAGTGAACAGTTTTAAAAACACAGTTCTAGATGCAAACAATGGTATCCAAAAATTAGCAAACCTACTCCTAGTATGCTCCAGCCAGCAAGCACAATTCCACAGAAAGTATAGACAGTAAAGCCACAATTACAGTTTGGCTGCCAAATTCATTGAGAAACTGGAAGTGACCTAACAGCTGTTCAAATAACCACAAAGTATTAAAACACTCTTGTGAGAGATAAATCCCATCTTAAATAAGCCTACCCTCTCTCAGACACGATTATTTATTTGTCTATGACCACTCTATAAAGACGGTTGTTTTCTCATCTGACTACCACACTGTATTCTTAGTTCTCAGCACCCCCCTCCATCAATCTGTATTCTGCTTCCAGATAATTCATTTTTTAAATGATTAACCATGCGGTAAGAAGTTCCGGGGCTGATACAGTCTTCATTGGGTGAAGTTAAACAGTCAGGACAGAGTATCAGATAGAAGAAAAATGCTTAAGCACGAACTTAAAGTATAAGCATCAGGTTTTAGATCCAGAGCTCCAATTTCATATGACCATCAATTTTCATTAAACAACATTCAGACAGACACTTCTTAAGCACTAGAAATGTAAACATTACAGTAACACGCTGAAAAAAGCGAAGTCAACTGAATTCTGGCTATTGTTACTAAATTTCCCAATATAAAAACTGAACAAAACAGTGACTCAGTTGGGAGCACTTTTAAAATCAGACTAGAATTCTTTTCACATTTATCCAACCCAAATGTAGACATCTACATCAGAAATAGTCACGTAAATTCATTTTACAGTCAATGGAAAGCGGTACATATTTCTACAGCATCCTTTGCCTCAGGACCCTAAGTCAGGGCTCTGGAATAAACCATCTGTTTCTTCCAACTGAATATCAAGAAAACCACAAATTATTATGTCAGACGTACATTTACAGAATTCGATGAGATGAATCCCACACGATCTTTCAAGTTGCCCCTTTAAAATGCTAAGCTCTATTTTGTTCGCTGACAGTCGAAATGAAATATACACAATGTCATAATACCCCTAAATTCAACTGAAGGTAAAAACTAGGCAAGCTGCTTAACAGTCACATTTGCACTGCACCAAAGATTTTTTTTCTTGTAACAGAAACCATAGAGGGAGCTTTTAAGCAAAACCCATGTAAATGTGCAGTTCATAAATGCTTCAAGTCTTGCTCATGAACATTCAAGTGCTGTAAGAGACATTTGATTTACCGTCTTTCACTTTTCATTATATTATACAAATGGCTTACATAAAACACACCCCTGTCAGTACAGAATCACCTTTTCGCACGAATAACCACCTGCACCCCCGATTTTCTCAAGAGAAGATGAGGCCTGTATTTACTCAACTTCAGTAACATTTTAGCTTTTGAGACCTTCAGAATCATTAAGACAGGATTTTAGGTATTACCTCAAATACTGCCATAAGTTATCTCTGCTGAAAATTTTATTGATTTGCCTCCTTTCAGCAATACACATTTACTGGCCAGACAATATCGATATTGAATATTCATAACCTAATCTCTCCAAATCCCAAAGAAACAAGTCAAAAGAAATCCCTGCACTGAAGCAACACTTATCTTCTAAAAAGAACCACACTAATTCCAATTTTAAACATCTATCTCAAAGTATATGTAATGCCTCACTGTACCAGGGAGTGCCATCCATCACAGCTCTCATCCCAGACCGCTGACTCATTCAAGATCTTTTCCTAGAGGTTCAAAAAAAATATCAAGGCACTGATGCCAAGTTTAAGTACTTTGCATGCCCTCTATAGATTTCCTCCATAGTAATATTTTATTCAAATAATAAAACTGTAAAAAATGTATTCTACTGTACAATTTTCAGAACTAAGAATATCAAAACAAGGCATGGAGGAGATAGCAATTTGAAAACACATTCAAACTTACTGCTTGGTAATACCAGCAGTAATCCGGGGCCAACTTTTGTATAAAAGGGAGCACCGAAGGCAAGAGCAGAAGGAATTCAGCTGCAACAACTGCAGAGGGCTTTTCTCCTGCACACAAAGGACACAGATCCATACCTCAGCGCTGCAGCCACTCATGGCTGCGAGCTTAACCCTTCTTAAGTGCATTACTGGAAGCTACCCACTAGACTAAACCGTAGCAAGGGCCAATCAATCCTGCCTGCCCAGCCAAGATTCATTCCTTTCTTCACTCCCGACTCCCTCGGTAAAAAAAAACTCGGTTGATTTTTACTTGACAACAATTACACAAGCAGACCTGGAGCTTTCAGGGCCACCGGTTGACTCATCTCTCGCACGTTAAGAATGTGAAAATGGTTTCATTCTCGCCCGACGTCTCCCGAGACGAGGAGACTGCCCGATTCCATTTTATCTGCCCTAAAGGCAACTCTCACCCTTGCACACAATCGCTTTCATCGCTCGGTTTTCCTACCAAACTTTAAGGACGCCACAGAATGGGTCATCCGGGACGGTAGCACGCATTAAGGGACTGGAAGCGAAATTAGCCCTTTGTTTTACCTGCTTTTGCCTTTTCCCACTGGCGTTTTGCGGGTGATTGATGACAGGCCGTGCTCCCCGCCCTCCCTCCC